>NC_090822.1:300000-548867 GCF_000390325.3 Nicotiana tomentosiformis | reverse complement strand
GAATAACTGCATAAAGGCTAGTCAATACAAGGATAAGCAATTGTTCAAGTACCGAGATTAGTTTATAGCCGGTAAAAGTAAGGATATGGCTGTTAATATTGATGGTATTCTCCGACTAGGTAATCAATTATGTGTAGCAAAAAGATATGGGTTGAGACAGGCTATTCGTGATGGAGCTCACAACTCTAGATACATTGTATATCTCAGGTCTATAAGATGCACCATGGCTAGAAAAGAATTGGAATGGTTGGAAAAAAAAAAAGAAGAAGAAAAAAATTCAACTTTGTTTCTAACTATTTGACATGTCAGCATGTTAAGGTAAGCACTTGCGACTTACAAGCCTACTACAACAACTTAAGATTCTGAAGTGTAAATACAAAAAATTATAATACATTATATGACCAAATTACCTAAACCATTAGAGGTATGATTATATGTGGAAAAGCTGTAAATTGACTTACAAAGTAGGCACGTTTCTTGCTAGTCAAAACCTCTTACAGTGAGGTAAAATATGCACAGATATACCTGAACTGAAAATTATCTGACTCAGTAGGGCTCTATTGTCCATCATCTCTGATAGAGGATAGCAATTCACCTCACGATTTGAAAATCTTTTCAAGAAACGTAGGGTACATGAGTAGATCTTAGTACTAGTTTTTACCGCAGACAGACGCAAAGTCTGAATATACTATATAGATCTTGGAGGATATGTAGAGAGATTGCATTCTTGAGTTTGGAAGTTGTTGGGATACCTATCTATCTTTAGCTGAATTTTCCTACAATAATAACTTTTAGTCCAGCATTCAGATGGCATCATACAAAGCATTATATGGTAAGAGATGTTGTTCTCCTATCGGATGGTTTGAAGCTGGTGAGACTAACTTATGGGGACCTGGCCTAGTACAAGAAGCTATTGACATGATCCAATTAATCAGGCAGAGGTTGCTCACAGCTCAAAGCAGACAAAAATCTTGCGCAGATAAGAGAAGAAGAGATTTAGTGTTCACAATTGGGGATAAAGGTGTTCCTAATGGTCTTCCCAATGAAAGGTTTGATGCGATTTAGGAAAAAGACGTAAGTTGAGCCCAAGGTTCATAGGACTGTATAAGATACTTGACCGAGTGGGAGCTATAGCATATTGTTTGACACTTCCTCTTAATGTTGTCTATCTATCCCATGTTTCATGTATCTACGCTAAAAGATATATATTGGACTTCTCTAAGGTACCTGAAGCACCGACCGTACAACTTGATGATAAATTAACTTATGGGAAAGATCGGGTCGCTATTATTGAAAACAACTAACAAAAAAGTTACAGACAGAAGAATTTGCGTCCGTGAAAGTCTTACAGGAAAATCACACCATTGAATAAGCTACTGGAAAGTAAAGGATGTTATGCGAGTCAAGTATCTTCATTTAATTCAGTCTATATGTACATACTTGAGTTAAATTCGGAGACCGATTTTTATAAGGTGAGGAGAATGTAATACCTCATATTTAAGTTATGGCATATTAGTAATTTAATAATTTAAATAAAATAATAATAATAATAATAATAATAATAATAATAAAAAGGATAAAAGCCCAATAAGAAAGACTAAACAAAAAGAGCAAAGGGGATTAAAGAAGGAAAATGAAGCCAAAGCTTCTGCCGCAACTAAACCTATCGGCAAAGGTTTTAGATTCATCAAATAATTGAAACCAAATAATAAGAAGCTTTAAAGCTTAAGTAAATTCTGGCAGGTCTCTTTCAACTAAAGAATGGTATGTTCTTCTTTATAGTTTTGTTTCCCTCGTTCTTTGATTTATGAAACTTTATAGGGTACTGAAATTTTTTTTTCTATGGATAGTAGTTTTATTTGGTTTAGACTTATGCGCCTATGAGGTATCATGTGGTATTAAAATTAGATAAATATATTCTATGAAATGGTTGGAATTGATAGATTATAGATGAATTTGAGTGAGGAACTCCTTACAGAAAGTTGCTTCAATGATGACATAGTGCAGTTATTTAACTTAAGCAAGTTTCAGATGTTTTTAAAAGTAATCTGGAATTATATTTTTTACACTAAAATCTCAAAAGTTTACATATGACTTAAGGAGCATGATTAAGATATAAAATAATTTTCCCGTGGTCTGGACAAATCCAACTCAGGAAAAAATAATTGAGAATCAACGTAAAACTCCAAGAGTTGGATATTGTAAAATAGTTAAGGATTAGCCTAAACAATAAAATTGATACGAGATCGATATGATGTGATTATAGATTGATTGAAGAAAGTCGTATGGATTGCACGAGGTGATGTAGTTGGTATTTCAGCACTAGTGCTGTGAGTAGTAATCTTATAGCAATTTGTGTTTTCATAACCTGCATGGTTTATACATTATTTTGAAAATAAAATGTGTTACCGAATGTTTGAAATTGCATGTGGGACAAGTCCTTTACTTGATATGGTAATGAATAGTTTACTTGAGATGTTTACAATTATTTAAAATGTTCTCGCTGTTACGAGATGTGTTTTACTATTACTTGAGATATGTTTACCGTTACCGAAATTAGATTACATGATTTGATAAGAATTGAAATGCCCTATACTATTTTTGAAAATGCTTCCATATGAATATTTACTGTTTACAAAGAATAGTATAAATGGGAGGAGACTTTAAAGGATCCCATAGCTAACGGCGTATTCGTTAGACTTGGTGCACCTTGTATTTACAGATTACCGAGTATAGTTATAGCCCTCGCTAGTGGGAAGATAGAACTTGCATACAGTTACAGCTTTCCCCCGAGTAGGGACCTATAATTATATTTGACTCCTTTTACGAAGGGGTCCACACAGTGATAGAAATTACATGACCCTTTTCTGGAAACCTCCCAAACATAAAGATTTGCTATGAGACAGTGCTTACCGAGTTTATTACCGAATTGTTCAATTGATTTTGTTACACGAAACACATGATGAGACTGATTATTGTGTATTGTTTCTGAAAGGGCAGCTTTATAATATTTTTTGTATAATATACTAGCATTTTTTTTGACTTGTCCCCAATTAAAAATGATTGTGGTTAAGTATTATTACTCACTGAGTTAGCGATTCACTCCCCACTATTTTTTTTTACAGAGATAATAGTTGACGCGAGTGAGGATTTCGTTAATTAGAGTATATGAGTTGATAGTTCCTGGTGAGCCCCGCACTTGTTCACGTGGTGAAGAGTTTATTTAGTTCTTGTCGTCTTTCCTTATGAACTCATAGAGTCTCTCCATAGTCATTGTTATTAGTGTCATGAGTATTCATTCGTTATATTGGACTAGTTACTAATATTGCACTTCTTTCCGTATTTTTGAGATGTGTTTAGTATTATGATATTGATAAGGTTGGTAATGCTGGTGAAAACTCATTTTTGGTTAGTTAATGAAGATTGTGACTGATTTAGGTGAATATTGGTTCGTTGTTATTTGTTTATAAGACAGGAAACTTTTGGATAGTTCTAAAACAGGGAAAACTTTATCCGATTTTCTATAAAATACTGATGGGGCTTACTTGGGGCACTTGCTACTTAGCGCCGGTCATGATCCTAAATTGGATCGTGATAATACATCCGTTAAAAAGGTCGGCCAATAAGCAAAACCCATCATGATGTATTGGAAAATTCTCTCTTTGGATATTGGCTGCAAAGACGTTCGTTGGATACAAATGTTCCAAATCCCCTATTTTGTGAAATGTTGTTTAATTAACCTTTAACTTGGATAATACCTCATTAATATTTAATTATTTATCTTGTAATATGGATATATGTTCCATGCGAATGAGATGGATAAACTTCTTTTAGAATATGTAAATGCTAAACAAAGGAACCAATAGCCGAATGGATTGCATTGACTATAAATTTAACTGAACATAATATTTTCGACACAATATAGATATATGTGTTAAAATATCTATAAGTATTAAATTATGAACCCATAGTTTTAAATTATAATAGCTTTGTGCGAAGACCTTAATAGAGTAATTAACTTAAATATCCGTTCACGCAATCACTTAAATTAAAAATAGTTGGCGGATATATAATATATTTATAATTCATGTATAATTTATATATAATTTTATATTATCAGCTTATAGTCTATATATACGGGATAGAAACAGTAAACAATGAATTAGCCGGCTATTTGTGTAAAAGTCTCAACTTATAGCCTATTTGGCCAAGCTTCTCCAAGTTCAAAAGCACTTTCTTTTTTCAAAAAAAAGTATTTTTTTCTCAAATTTGAAGTGTTTGGCCAAGCTTTTAGGAGAAAAAAAAGTACTTATGAAGAGAAGCAGAAGCAGTTTTGGATAAACAGAAAAAAGTAGCTTCTTCCCAGAAGCACTTTTTTGAGAAGCACTTTTGAGAAAAATACACTTAGAAGCACTTTTTAAAAGCTTTGCCAAACACCAATTGCTGCTTAGAAGTACTTTTTAAATTAATTAGTCAAACACAAAGTAATTCATATCAAAAATACTTTTGAAAAAAATACTTTTCAAAATAAGCTAATTTTTCCAGCTTGGCCAAACGGGCTATTAATAAGACTTGTAAAAGTAAGAAAATATATAATGGGCCAACCTGATAGTGAGCTCATTCATATTAGGAACAGGCCCAAGACCAAACCCAAGCCACTTACATGGTCCAACATGAAGAAATGACATTCTGCAATGACAAATCTACCCCTCAAGGAAATAAGAGAGAGAGAGAGAGAGAGAGAGAGAGAGAGAGAGAGAGAGAGAGAGTTAAAAGAGGTTTAAGCTAAGGTTCAGTCATTTTCTCTGCACCCAAATCTCGACGCCGATTTCCTTGTCTCTCCCCAGAACCAAGGTCAGTGTGTGTGTGTGTGTTTCGTTTTAGTTTCAAAGCTTTAATTTTCTCTTTGATACTTATTATAATGATGCAATATGTTTGGCAGATTTATAATCTTAAATATTCATGTGATTTTATACATCTACTATTTCCTTATAGCTGTTTACTGCGGGGAGGGGGCTCTGGGGTTTTATTTTTGGTGTTGTTGGTTGATCATTGGTTGCATTGATTCTTCTAATATTAGATATTACTGTTTCTGATACTTTTAGTTATAGTCAAATTATTGAATTTTTTCTTCTAAAGATTTGTGTTTTTGATAGCTCACTGTTAGTAATATGAACCAAATGGTGTTTAAAAAGACAATTTTGTTCTTGGTTTCGTTGATGATTTCAGTGTGTTTATGGAAAAGTAAAAAAATTCAGTATGGAGTTTGGGGGGGTAACATTTGTCCATTAACCAGATGGCTTATATAGTCGACGAAATGTAATTGGCTCATAGTAATCATGGGGAAATCATACTAAGACGATATATACTGCTGACGTTGGAGAAGTATTTGCCAATTCAAAAATGATAAGGTGCACCCAAGGGTGTGGCCTAGAGGTCTTAAGTTCAAATCCCAATGGAGGCAAAAATACTAGGTGATTTCTTCCATCTTTCCAAGCCTTGGTAGGTAGAGTTACTCGGTAGCAGGTGCCCAGTGGTGTGAAAGTTGGCCTAGACATTATCGTCATTAAAAAAAACAATGAGTTATCACAAATATTCAAGGTTATGAGATGAAAACTCTACTTTTCATACCAGTCGGCAAGTTGTTAGCTATACTTAGTGTAAATTTGTTACGGTGGTGTTGGAATTGGAACACAGCTATGTTGCTCGGACTCTCCAAAAATGATGCTGGATGTGTGTCGAATTCTCCAAAAGTAGTGCATTTTTGAAGGATCCGACACGGGTGCGGCAACATTTTGGAAAGTCCGCGCAATATAGGAACAAAGTAAATTCATTAAGTGTTCTTTTGGATATGATAAATTTTGGTAGATATGTATTCTTTGTCTATATGTTCTGTTTGTGAGCGAGGCAATATCATAGAGCTAGTGAAGAAAAGCATATAATTTTGAGATAGGAAAACAGAGAAACAAATTCATTTGGCCCGTTAGAGTGTTTAACCTGTCAACTGTAAATACAAAATGTCATGTTGCTTGGTTCTGGTTAGGGTTTGTGTATAATGTGAGGAAATTTGTATTTCCTTCGTGTTCCTTCATTATCTCTTTCACTAGCTAACTATGTAGCTCTGGATCATGTGGGGATAACCTATTTTATGCTAATTGTTTATCAATATTGATCAGTCATTTCACTTGAAGAAGAGATGGACCAAAGCCCGGCACCATTTTCAGAGATTGGGAGGCGGGCAAGAGGTAGTACTTCACCCTCATTTAATGAGTACTGAATCTATTTATGCTTTTGATACTTGTTTGGAAGGTAAAAAGTAAAAATAAAAATATTAGTGGTGCTATGGAACATAGTTCTTAAACTTGATCCGCATAGCCATTTGTATTGGGAACCAAGCATGTCTTCCTTTCTAGGCTGTTTAGGTAGTCAGACCTCTTAAATAGTCAACCAGGATAAACTAAGTATCCTGCCAACCTTGATATAACCTGTTACGCAGTAGGTGCTTTCTACATTTGAGCCTCGGGATACTGTATCTTTTGGAATCACACTAGACTCTCCCAAGCGTGTACCGGTACCATTATTGAGCCAGTTGACAACCATGTATTGGTGCTTCGCTTAACCAACTCTACACAGTCTCCTGTAGGAAGAAGTTACATGTTTCTTCCCCATTTATGTACTTATAGCCTGTGGCTCATATATTAACTCTTTTATTCAGAGTATAGTAAATATATTATGTAATGCGGAATATTTTATGTAATTCGGATTATCTCATAAGCTTTTAACAGTTGTCGTATTATGCCGGAAAGAGAAAATTTGTAATACGTGCTTTTGAAAATACTTTATGCCCAATCCTTCATTAAACCCCCCCAAAAGAAAAGGAAAAATAAAAAAGAAAAGTAAAAGACTTTATGCCCAATCCAAAGTACAGAACTACAGGTTGCATTTTCATCAGCCCTCTGAACACATGCCAAATATGTTCTTGATTATAAGCAGAGAAAAGTCATAAATAGATGGGGTTTCAACATTTAAATATAAGAGTGTTTTAGACCTTAGTCTAGCTGAGTTTGCCCGAACACGCCTCCTGAACTTGCTGGAATCGGTTATTCCAAGCCTTGAATAAGAGTAAGTCGGGCTAAATGTCAGCTAACATCAGGTCATCGTGAAGCTGTGCAGAGATTGCAGCAGGACAAATTAAGCTCAGATCTAAACCAGTTTGCTTATATAGATATCCTATTTGTTTCGTACTGATTTCTCCCATTTAGATTGTTATAACAAAGTGAAGTATATAGTTTTGAGTTTTGATTCTTTTGTTATCATCAAAAATCCCTTAAATAGATTTCTATATATTATATAATCATCATCATGTCAAGACTAATCTAAAGATTTAGTCATTTAACATTTTGGGCAACTTCTATCCATCTCTTAGATTATCTTTTCTCGGAAAGGGAGCTTGCATTTCTTATTAATCAGAATCTCTTCTAATGGGTTGTAAATTGCCCGCATTGTGCAGATCTATTGACCAAAGACTACAACTATGATCAGAAGTTCTCCTTCTCTATTCCAAGCTCCAGTGGAGTGGTACTAGCTTATTCTATCATTTTCTCTTTCATTTAGTTTACTTGGCCTGTCAAATCTTCTATTGGACTTCAGAAGGCTGTCGAACTTTTCCACTTGCACATATTATCTCTTTTTCTTTATTGTAGTTTGTTTATTTGTTATGGGATAAAAATGTATACTCTATTTACAAAATCATCCATTTGCTCTGAAATTCATTATAATGTGGCTTCCAGTTTGAGAGTCTGATGTCCTAGAATTGTCAAAGGTGAAAAATGTTTGCTGGTGCTTTAAGTGCACAGCGTATTTAATGCATGAAATATGATGAATAAGACGCTAATGAAGAAAAATAAACTATAATGTGTGGAATGTAAGAAAATAACTATATACACAAACTATAATATTTTGTATTAGGTAAAACTCCTTCCTCGAAAAGCGAAAAGGTACGCATAAACTGGAACAAAGGGAGTATTATAAAACAAACATATGAAGTAGAGGATCATGTGAATGAAATTCAAAACCATTTTAAATTTCTAATGTAGATGTAAAGATGTAGTTTTAAGTTTTTACTAATTAGTTTTCTTTTAGTAAATTCTATTTTGTTATTCCTAATATATTACTTTGTCAACTATATCTATTGTCTAGTGTTGCCCTCTTAAAGGCAGAGCAAGTGGCATGAGTGACATGCCTTAATGCCTTGATGCCTGCACTAAAGTACCAGATAAGCAAGGTGAGGTGCCCAACCTGCGCAAGTGTGCATCAGTAGCTTCAGGGTTTAAGCGCGCCTCTACCGAGCCTGTAACTATGCACCTTTGTTCGTTTAATAGTGTAACTGATGTTCATTAGTGAATTTGAAGTTAATAGAAAACGAAGAGAGTTTAAAAGTAATATAATCCTACATTGTCACACTTCCATGTGCCTATTAATAGGGGTATATGCATGAACCATCCTGTAGGTTTAAATTAGCAGATTGTACTCCATCTAAGAATGGATGTGAGTGTGTATATAACAGACAATTTTTTTCTGTTGAATTTTGGTAAGGCATTTAAACTTATTTACTCATGCCATGTTATTTTGGTACATTTGTAGTATTCCAAATAGTCCTAATTATCAGGTAAGATTTTCTATTCCACATATGGCTGACCACTGACACAGTAGTAATTAGCACATTTTTTTTGATAAGGTAACAATTAGTAATTAGCACATTTTCAATTTAATAATTGATGTAGGTTAGGGGGTATATGAGGGAGCAGAGGAGGTAAAGGGGGCAATAGTGACATTTTATGAATGTCGAGATAAAGAGGAGGTTAGTTGGAGATCAAAGTTGGGTGGGTAGCATTCAATCAAATAGGAGAAATAAGTAGGGAGTGATTGGAGAGAGTGATGGGGGAAGATAAGGTTAGGAAGGCAAGTGGTACAGGTGATAAGGCCCTGAGATTGGATGGATTCACCTTGGCTTCTTCCAGACAGTGTTGGAGTACTATCGAAGGAGAGGTTATGGAGATCATCGCTGCATTTTGGGAGACTGGGGAATTTGAAAGAACCATTAATGCATCCTTCATACCCATAATACTGAAAAAGGAGGGAGCATTAATGCACATGCTATATAATTTTTCGAGGAATTTTTTATATTAGAAGCTTGCTTGATCTAAGTGCTTCATTGGCTAAAATAACAGGTTACATTTGCTAATGCATCTTGATTCTACTTGATTATCTTGTTCCATTAGGTAATGTATATCCGCTTGAAATTGATCTTGAAATGCTTCATACATTTGCATAAGATTGCGATTTGTTTGGTAGTGATGGGGGTGAATTTGTTGGTAATCATACTTGGTATGCTTTCATCTGTTGTAAGTTTGAACCTTTACCAATAGATGCAGCTGGTGGGTTATGAAGTTTGGTGTTGCTGACTCTTATCATTGTTATGTAGTGTGAAACTTTTTTCTATGTCTTATTACTTATTCTAGAGTTCTATTTGAATTGATCCTAACTTCCCTTGTTTTCTCATGTTAGGGAATAACAGCTACTGGTGTGAAGAAAGATCAATTTTTTGTTGGTGATATAAGTACTCAATATAAGCTCGGAAGTACAATTGTTGATGTCAAAGTTGATACCCACTCCAATGTAAGAGCAGAATGCCGGCCTCTAAGACCAAACAACTGTTTGTCTTCTTGATAATCTAATAACTGATCATGAGATATAGTTAACCCTTTTTTCTCTTGTTTATACCTTCGACGAATTGTCTTCTCATTGAAGTTTATATGTTATCTTTTATGCAGGTCTCAACTAAAGTTACTTTGAATGAAGTTTTCCGATCTGCAAAAGTGTCCCTTAGCTTCAACATACCAGATCACAAGTCTGGCAAGGTTAATACTTGTGTTTACTCTGTACTAGTCAAAAGAATCTTTGCTCTGTTACTTATTCTAACTCTCTTTCAAATTTTCTAGCAAAGTATTTTTTATGATTGAAGGTGAACACCTTTTTTCTGATTGTTCCTCGATATGGTCTGTCTGATACACATATATGTGCTAAAGAATTATATTAGTGTGCATGATATCGCAGATATTATGGCCAAAGAGACAAATAATAGAATAAAAAAGCTGCTTTTCAAAATAATTATTGCCAATTACGACAGAATAGTAGTAAGTTTTACAAAAATTTCCGTTTTTTCATTTGTACTTTTGACGTAAATAATTCCTTTTTGCTTAGATAAATGGTCAGTTTGATGGAAGCTAAAGAGTAGCATACCTATATGAATGCAGATGCAGGAAAATTGTAATATGTTTATGTCACCATCATTTGTGATTTAAGACAATGAAATTTGACTCATCAGAAATAGGTGATAAGTCATAATTAGAGTTGGAAAAAGTAAAGAAAAACAATAGAGGTGAAACAGATGACAACTGATTTGATGTGCTAGAATTACTGTTTGTTTCACTACAAAAAGATTGTGAAATCATCTATTAGCCTTGGAGACCAAATGGTCCTTTTGACTCTCTCTCTCTCTCTCTCTCTCTCTCTCTCTTGTAGCAGTATTGGTGGTCAGACACGGCGATAATTACTGGTATTACATAATCAGCCTAATTGATACAACAGCTCATACAGCTACTGGTTTATTTCTTTCTGACTTGTATGTGGCTACTGTCCTAGTAAACTCCAACTTAGTTAGTACATCTTGGTGAGAGAAACATCATTCTGGTCGTACAGGTACAGGCAGATAATTGTTTGGTGAGTGATTAGGTGTTAATGGTGAACTAGCTGATACCTGGTGAGATGTCTCCTTGGCTGCTAGGTGAACTAAACTTGGGAATACTGTCCACTAGGTGTAATTCTTAGATTATTTTCAGTGCGTGCAAGTAAATCATGTAGTTCAATTTAATGTATTATCATCCATGACTTGTTCACCTTTACCCCGTAACATCATCTTTTCCTTGCGCATCTTAATGTTCAGAATGTCATGGTGTGCAATGTGTGATGAGCCATAGAAAGAGTTAGACACATGCACTTGAATATTTCATGGATGTTGGACTTCTTTTTATTTTCTTATTCCGATTGTTTGGTAGTTTTTGGTGGATGCTTATAATGTGTGAAATCTAGACTCCCTTGTTCACGTGCCGCACTTTAAGGACAGTTGTTCTTGTCAAGTTGTCTTTGAAAGAAGAGATAGTATCAGAGGCTTTACTTTATATCTGAATGGGCGTGCGTTTAGTGAAGACCCTTATGCGGGTCATGTGGATTAGTATTCTATTAATTTGTTTTTCAGTGTTGATATTTCAATCTTTTTTCTTTTTCAGATGATGCAAATGTCAACAATATTAAAATCTCACAGTTTCTAAATTATAATTTGGATCTATTTTCCGATCTAGTAGAACAGGGATAAAGCAGTTGAACCTATTGTTTCAATTAGGGGTGCAAGCTCTACCTGTTAATATCTTAGCGTCTGACTCATGCACATGTTTGTGAGAGTCAAATATGTTGATTCCATTATTTGTATGTTGTACATTCTTTTTCCAATTTCCTAGATTTTAATCTGCATTTTGTTTTGCTGATATAAAGAAACTGTATTTCATTTGATTTGTGAACTCTATCAGTCTTTGGAATCATTTTTTGTATTTTCAGCTTGATGTTCAGTACCTTCATCAACATGCTGCCATCAACTCCAGTATTGGCTTAAATCCCTCCCCTCTCTTGGAGCTCTCTGCTGCTATTGGAAGCAAGGATTTAGCCCTTGGTGGTGAAATAGGTTTCAATACTGCTTCGTCTTCTTTTACCAAGTGCAACGCAGGAATTAGTTTTAACAAACCGGATTTTTCTGCTGCACTTATGTTGTAAGTATTTGAATTTTGTTCTTTGCTTGATATGCATTTGGTGTTTCTGAGTTCTCCAAATATGTTCCTGCCAGTTATGTGAAAGTAGGATGCAATCCAACTGCGGGACATGCAATTATATGACTTTTCTACATCCCTTGTTTCATTTGCTTTTTGTTTCTTCCTGTTGTATAATGATCTCCCTCATCACTGTTGAGATCAAAGGATGCTAAAGCTGTGCTTCTCTATGTTAATAAGAGTGAATACTCCAATAGTCCCCTTCTGTTCTGCAGTTTACGCCCAAAGCAAAGACATTTGTTGGAATCCCATATCCGCTTAAGTGCATGGACTATAGTCTTCCTTAAGGTCTTTTCCAATTCTCATCACTTGGGCTAATTTTTGGGGTTGAGTTCGGCTCAAGATACATTTTCTCAACTTGGTGCAATGGTGTTATAGCCAGACATATCCTGATGTTTGGCTAAAAATGTTGGGCACATATGTAATGTTACTCCACGCTCGAGATGTTCAGCTTTGAGCGTGCAAGAGGAGAGGGAGTGTCATAATACCCGATGCTAAGTGTATGAGCTGCAGTATCCTCATATAGTCTCGGACATCTTCACCATTTGAGCTAGCTTCTGAGGTCTTAGTTAGGCTCAAGATTCATTTTCTTAATTGAAATCTAGCTATGATACTAACTGTGTGTATAATATAAACCTCCGGCCTAACTCAATCCCAAAAGTTAGCTTAAGTGGTTAGGATTGGCTGAGACAATACAAGAAGACTATGGCCCATATATTTTGGTGATATGGGATTCTAACATCATTCTCCAAATATTTGCTCTGCCAAGCTTGAATATAACCTTCTTAGGAGAGAACGTTAGACTTGAAGATGAACTAGTAGGCACCAACACACCGACTTTGTCTACATATGGTCTATAAACAGCTGTGCACTGGAAAATTAGAGAATAATCATAAGATTAGAGAAACTAATCTTCACACTTTTTAGGAACAATAATCCGATGTGGAAACTACTTTTTACTTTCATAATACATCAGTTTAGAAATTAAATTGCAAATAGTAACACTCAAAATTTAAATAAAGGCCGACTGTCAGGTTTCCTATTAATTAATGAGGAATTTAAGAAGCAAAATAGATGAAGTATATTGAACACCCATTACTTAATAAAATTAAGGTGAATCTGGATTGTAAGTTTCCCAATCAATAGAACGGAAACATAAAATGGCTTTGTATTTGTTGTCTGTCCCATTGTTTCTTCTTTAGGTCTCAAAAGTCTGTCAATACTGTCTAGCCAATCAATTGCATTACATTGGCCATGTTGCTTAGAACCTAATCAGGTCATATAAATAGGTTAGAAGGAGTATGCGAAATGATCAATAGATCATGCTAGCAAAGAAGATCTCTTTTTGTTTTATGCGCAAGCGGTATGTATGTTATTGTCCTTTGTTGGGATATGGAAGAGAGCTGGTTAAAATGAAGCAAAAACCTGGAGGTTCAAAGGAAATTACAGTATCAGATTAGGGAATACAGATGATGTTATCTATGAAATGTGCTACACATCTCTGCTCTCCAAGCATTAATGACAGTTTTTCTATTTCAAGATTCTTATCTAGTTGTAGTATTAAAAAGAAATGTGCAACTATGGCGTGAATTAATTTGCTGCTTACTTTGCTGAAGTTTGTTTTCCTGTTGAACATATACATTTTAAAAAAGCTGTTATCCAAATTTCCTGAATTGCAAATTTTTGTTGAAGCATTTACATCACTTGGGATATTATAGTTGGATTACTAAAATCTGCATATCTGAGATTATAGTCTATATGGTGGCTTTGGAAATGAGGGGCTGTATTTGGCATTTCAATTTTCATTTGTTTCTTGAGCTCATAAAGTGGTACAGAACCCCGGTTTTCCCTTCACTAGTAGGGGGAACCATTGTTCCTATGCTGCCGCGTTGCCCAGTCCTTTCTTTAGTAAGTGTGTGTGCCTTTTATAATGCGTGTGGGTTTCTGCACATTGCTCTGATGTGGCTGAAGTTGCATTCAGTGTCAAGGCTTCAACTACCATATTAATGTAGCAAGCTTTAGTCTTTTGTTTTTTACCCCCCTTTCAATCCCTCAGTTGTTGCATTTAAATGCACTCATCATCAGCTTTATTCGTTCAATAAACTAGAGATTTTAACTTGTGCTTGTGCAATATGTACAACATTTCTTTGATATTTCTGAGTGTCTAATCTGCAATGTTGTTGCCATCCATATAGAACGGACAAGGGACAAGCTGTGAAGGCATCATATGTACACTCTGTCGATCCAGCTAGTGGAACTGAAGTTGCTGCGGAGATGATTCACAGATTATCTACCTATGAGAACAGCTTCAGCATCGGGAGTGCTCACAGAGTCGATCCATTAACATCTGTGAAGACTAGGTTTTCTGACAATGGGAAGGTTGCAATGCTTTGCCAGCGGGAATGGAGGCCAAAGTCACTTATTACTTTCTCTGCTGAGTATGACACGAAGGCAAAGAATCCAATACCCAAGTTGGGTCTTGCCCTTGCTTTGAAGCCATAAAAAGGTGCTATCTCTAATTCAACCAATTTTTACTTGGTAGCTTGACATTGTTCTAATTCTTTCGAAGGCCTAAAGTGTGGCCCTTACATCTTCCTCGCATCATTCCAGAGGACACTGGGAAATCAAACCCATTTTTGTCAGATTCATATAATGATGATAAAGTTGAAAGAATACGTTACAGGAGCATTGTTGCATAAGGTTCTTCAAGGTCTACTGGCTTTCTATTACCTTGAAACTTGATACTATATATTTTTTTGAGAATGAAATGTTTCTGATGCCTCGTGCTTTCGCAAAAGTGTTTGTTTTACTTACATTTGCATCCATCATTTCTGGCACCTCGTTAGGATGCATCTCTACTAATTTTAGGATTTTGTTTCACAATTCTATTTTGTCATATTTAACACGGACTAGTTACTCTTTACTGAGCTGGAAAACGAAAGAAAAAGAAAATAGTAAAGTCTTGGAGAAAAATTAGTTGATGGCTTATCTAAATATAGTAGCTTGTATTTATTTTACTGTGTGGTTAGACACGCGGTTAATCAAGTCGTCGATGAATGCCGCTGGAACATTAGTCAATCCAAACGACATCATCAAGAACTCATAGTGAACAGAACGAGTCTTGAACACTATCTTAGGAATGTCTAAAGCTTGAGTCTTCAATTGGTGATAACTCTGATCACAAATCAATCTCGGAGAATGGCTTAGCACCTTGAAGCTGATCAAAGAAATCAATACAAAACAGTGGATACATATTCTTGATGGTATGATTATGTCGATCGAACGAGATCGCTTCTTGCTTTTTTTAAGCACCTTGACTACTCTGCCCTTCCAGGGATAGGGGTAAGGTTGCGTACATCTTACTCCCAGACCCCACTTGTGTGAAACTACTGGGTTTGTTGTTGTTGTTGACTACTCTGCTTACTTAACCACAAGTCTTATTTAGTGTTTTTTTGGTTGATAATGATGTATCATTCAAGAAAATCATGGATGGGTATAAAGTGATGAACTTCGTAGTTAGCGTCTTTAAGCTTTTAGTCAACGAGATATGTAAGTTGATAAAGTAAACGCAGCACACGTATGTATGCCTAATGACTAAATCTCCACAAAATTTAATCCGCCATATGCATCTTTAGAATGGAAGTAGGTAAGCTGTACCATCTGTTACACTGCGATGACCATATCAAACTTTCGGCCTCTATTTAATTTTTTCGTATAAAAATACATTATTAGAAGGGGAGCTTTGGACTTTGGAGCAACGGTAAAATTGTCGCCGTGTGATCTATAGGTCTTAGGTTCGAGCCGTATTAGCTGCCACTAATGCTTGCATTAGGATAGGTTGTCTATATCATACTCCTAGGAATGCAGCCCTTCCTCGAACCCTGCTGGACTGTCCTTTATAATAATACGTTCTTACATATATTAGTGTATTTTAAGTTATGTTTTTGACTAGTCATTATGTTAGGTGAACATGTACAATTGAGTGTAGTACCTCATATGAACCTCTATTCAAATGTGGCGTCACATACTCCTATATAATAATAAATATATAAGCAAGTTGGAAAAACGACTAGGAAAAAAGAAAACAACAATAGAACACTAGCGAAAAGGGTTTGTTACTAGGCTAACAATGTTACTCGTTTTATCGAATGATTATACTTGTAGAATGTTTGGACTTAGATTGAGTTGAAATTATAAAAAGAAAAGTATTTGAAGTTGAAGTGTGTCAATTGTGTTTAATTTGGACATGAATTTTAATTGGAAAAAAAAGTTGAAGTTTTTTTGAGTGAAAACTAGAAATAGAAAACCGTTTAATTTCGATTACCAAGTCCAAATTATTAGTAAGTATGGGTTCTTTTAGGCACAAGTATGACTTGTTAGCAAATAACTCTTGATTATTACTCCTTTTAACTTTAAAGATGAAGTTTTTCATATAAGAAAAATGTACAGAAATAATTAAATGACCTCATTTAATTATGTGACACTCTTACATTTAAAAAGTTTCAATTGACATAGTACTTATTATAGTATCATATCTTGCGATATTAATTTTGACTTAAAACCAAATTGTAATCTTTATGACATAGCCGACCGTATCATGCAAGTAATTATATTGTGTTATAGCTCATGCGCTGTCATAATGCTAAATTTGCAACATTAATTGTATATAGTTGGATATAATTGACTGTAATAATTCAATCGTAACGGCAAGAGTATACCATATTAAATTCTTTCGACAGATATGGATGAAAGTCGACAAAAAAGAAGAAACATTTTAAAGACGAATGATACCCTTAAATATTATAATATCTTTATAAGTATAGTTAGCTGGCTAAATCTATCTAATTTCTTTGATTTTAACCTATATCCACCCATAATATAAAGAACTCTTACACTATATATGAGGTCATATTTTCTGTTGTAGTATGTCATCTGTCTTATTTTTAAAATTACAAATCTTATTTTTTCTGGAGAAGTTCATGTAGATAATTTTTGAGTGATATGATAATATAATTTTTTTTACACGATCAGTTTATATAACTTAACTCCATCTACTTTTGAATACATTTCTAAACCATTTCGTCAAAAACTCCAAACAATTATAACCAATACAAATCCATTAATTTACCAGTTCCTCTACCATCACCTAACCCTCTTGCCTCTGTCTATAACTTCCTACCAATTCCCAAACAAACCAAAGATAAATTAAGCTTCATCTTAATTATACCTCTATACCAAAAAACCACCTTCTCTTTTCTTCTCTCTCTCTTTCCCTCTCCATAACAAAAACAAAAGATTATGGAAATGGTGAAAAACAAAGAAAATCACTATGATCAATACATTTTTCGATCAAAACTTCCTGATATTTACATTCCAAATCATCTTCCTCTTCATACCTATTGCTTTGAGAATATCTCTCAATTCAGTTCACGTACTTGCTTGATCAATAGTGCCACAGGTGCAACATACACTTATGCCGACGTTGAACTCACCTCCAAAAGAGTTGCTATCGGACTTTACAAAATTGGAATTCAACAAAGAGATGTTATCATGCTTTTACTTCCGAATTCGCCCGAATTCGTGTTCGCGTTTCTTGGAGCATCGTTCCGAGGAGCGATAAGCACGACGGCGAATCCGTTCTACACGCCGTCGGAGATCACAAAGCAAGCAAAAGCATCAAATGTGAAGCTTATTATTACACAATTTTGTTACGTTGATAAAATCAAGAGTTTCGCCGAGGAAAACGAGGTGAAAATTATGTGTACGGATAACTCACCACCAGAATATGGTTGTCTTAGTTTCACCAAGTTAATTACTGATCAATCAGAGGAAGATAATCATAATTATGATTATAATACCATTTTATCTGATATAGAAATCTTTCATGATGATGTCGTGGCGTTGCCTTATTCGTCGGGCACGACAGGGTTTCCAAAAGGAGTAATGTTAACACATAAAGGGCTAGTAACAAGTATAGCACAACAAGTTGATGGTGAAAACCCTAATCTTTATTTCAATAGTGAAGATGTGATTATGTGTGTTTTGCCATTGTTTCATATTTATTCACTCAATTCTGTGTTGCTTTGTGGGCTAAGAGTTGGGGCAACAATTTTGATAATGCAAAAGTTTGAGATTAAAGGATTAATGGAGCTAGTAGAGAAATATAAAGTGACAATTGCACCATTTGTGCCGCCTATAGTTTTGGCTATAGCAAAAAGTCCATTGGTCGATAAATATGATTTGTCAAGTATAAGGATGATAATGTCTGGGGCTGCACCAATGGGGAAAGAGCTTGAAGATACTGTTAGAGCTAAACTGCCAAATGCCATACTAGGACAGGTAAAGTACTACAAACTTCGCTTCTTGCATTTCTTTTTATTTTATGAATTTAGCATCCTGCCTACGTCACTATGTCTTGGGGTGCCGCCCTTCCTCGAGCCTTGCGTAAATGCGAAATGCTTAGTTCATATGGGTGTCCTTTACCGTTATATATATATATATATATGTGCTCAGTGGCGGAGCCACATACACCCAAGGGGTGTCAAACTGATACCCCTTCGTCGGAAAATTATAGTGTGTAGCTGGGTAATTATTTTTTAAATATGTATATATACTATATATTGATACCTATTGACTTCTTGGTGAGTTTATTTTCTTATATTTTGACTCCTATTAATGAAAATCCTGACTCCGCCACTGTATGTGCTGCCAATGTGGAATTGTTTGCAATATTCGTGTATTTTAATGTGCTACGGTACGTTATTTACTCTTATTTTTTTTTTTTTTTTTATGATATTAGCACTTTTGTGGTAGTTAATTTCCCAAATCTGATATGGTATGGGGACTAGATTTTAGTTGAAATTATAAATGATGATATACAAAGATGGTCCTTAATCTTTGACAAACTTGACGTTGCATATCAAAATAAAAAATTGTGCAGCGTTTGACCTTTATTAGAGATATACAATGTATAAAAAGCAACGAATAGTAAACATAATGATTTTTTAAACTTATGATATAAATATGTCATAATATTTGTTTTGTTATAAAATTTTGAAACTTATGATATTTAATATACCAAAATACTTATATGACTAAAAATTGTCATCGGAGTAAAACAAAAAAATTAAATTAATTAATTTCAAATTTAAGAAGCTGTTTTTTTTTTGGTAAACTAAAAAAAATAAAAAATAAAATAAAGCTGCTATTTCAACTCATGGTGCGCAAAGCTTCTCCGTACATTAAGATTGGCTTCGTGGATTTAAGAGTTTTGGCTTAAGGCCTATTCTCAAAATCCATATATCTACAATTGTGGGCAATATGGGCGTGATTTGATAATTTGCTAATTTGATCACTATTAGTATATAAAATATTTTCTTTCACGTTTAAATTCCAAACAATTCGGGTGTGATTTGATAATATGCTAATTTGACCACTATTAGTATATAAAATATTTTCTTTCACTTTTAAATTCCAAACAATTCGGGCGTGATTTGATAATATGCTAATTTGACCGCTATTAGTAGATAAAATATTTTCTTTCACTTTTGAATTCCAAACAATTCGATTAGGGGTCAGGACACTAAGATTTAAGATTATTTTTTCAAATTGCTCTCCATTTCTAAATTAGCTTCATCAATATTACATACCAATTAAAAGGCCTTTTCAGAAAGACCGTCTAATAATTCTCCAAAAAGGATCAATTGAAAATCTCAGAATTGTTTCTACTAGACCAACATATTTCCCTCGAAAATCAATAAATACTTCTGCTACGAGGGGGAGGGGGAGGAGGGGGTGGGGCCACGATAGCCTAGACGTAGATATGTTGACACTTGAGAACATAGGTTTGGACCCCTTTGAGCAGGAGGCAATAGCCTGATGTGACTAACATCTAGCTCGTTCTTAATTTTCACTATATTTTAGAATGACTACTAAGGGAAAAATAAAAGGACAAATATTATTAAGATGGAAGCATTGATGCAATTATATAGCCTGTTAGGCCAAATTGGAAAAATCAGTTTATTTTGATAAGTGTTTTTTTTAGAAGTACTTATGAAAAAAATACTTTTGGAGAGAAGCAGTTTGTGTTTGGCTAATCACTCTAAAAAGCACCTTTGAGCAATAATTTGTGTTTGGCCAAGCTTTTCAAAAAGTGCTTTTAAGTATCAAATTACGAATAAGGACATGAATAGATTTACTTAATAGTTAATATTATAAGTAAATAAATAATCTCAAAATATTTGTTATTACAGGCAATAATTAAATCTTTTTATTTTATTTAAGTAAAATATGAAAATAAAATTAAAAATTACTTTAATCCTTTTAATATTATTCAAATATATTAAAAATTATTCAACAAATATAAAAACCTTCACCCCTAAAGTCACTATATATATTAGAAAACTATCCTAAAAATAAGAAGAAATACTTATACATTAATATCCTAAGTATTAGATTTAACGGTTATTTAGGTGTATACTATATTTTGTTAAGGATATTTTTGGTAAGAAGAAAAGTCAAACTGTTTGTGCTTCTGCTTTTGGGAAAAGCTACCTTTTTCTGCTTCCCGGAAATTGTTTCTTCCCAAAAATATTTTTTTCCCCCAAAAAAGCTTGGCCAAACACCTTAAGTTAAGAAAAAAAAGTATTTTTGAAAAAAAAAAAGGAAGCATTTTTGACGCGGAGAAGCTTGGCTAATAGTCAAACTATTGAACGTCGATATGGCCCTCCCCTCCCTTCCAATAAATGCCTTAGTTTACTGGTGGAGTGGGGGTCCATATGACTTTTTTTTTCTTCGTTTATTGAAGATGAGAATTGAGAAGTGAACAAAAAAGAAATGATAAGCATGTTATACTACTCTATTCGTTTCAATTGATATGACTAAGCAGACAATTCTGAATAAACAAAATAAATGAAGAAACAAATGATTAAAAATAGTTGTTGCACATGAAACGTCAACTTCTTAACAAAGTAAACGGTATTTATTATGGCAGAAAAGAAGGTATTGATTAGAAGGTAACAGTAGCATGTATGTGCATGCAATTAATTAGGTTAAACTAATATTATTACTTGTTGTAATGTACAAATTAAATAGGGATATGGAATGACTGAAGCAGGTCCTGTGTTATCAATGTGTCTAGCTTTTGCAAAACAACAGTTTGAAGTCAAGTCTGGATCCTGTGGGACAGTTGTTCGGAACGCTGAGATGAAGATCGTCGACACCAACACCGGTGCGTCGCTTCCCCGGAATCATGCCGGAGAAATCTGCATTAGAGGTGATCAGATTATGAAAGGTACATTTTGTTGTTTGTGTTCGAATAAGCACTAATAAATATCAGAGACGGACCCAGGATATATATATATTAAAGAGATTTAAAAAAGTACTAAAATATGGTAGAAATGACGTCAGATAGCCATTCTAAAGGGCTGATATTTAGGAATTAGCCAATATGTCCTGAATTTTAAATTTTAAGTTTAATTTTTCGGGACAAAAATATCTTGAATTGTCCTGAAATTAAGCTTTTCATTTTAAAGTTTTAGGAAAAAATATGTAATGGCCAATCTTTAAATAGCATCCATAAGAATGGCTATTTATGTACTTCCCCCTAAAATATGGTGCTAAGGGATTAAACTACAAGACTATAATAGACTTTAGGTGTGGACTCATTGCTGCCTTTTGACCCATGTTTTATGGGCCTATAAGATTTCCTAAAGTGATTTTGGGCCAGAGGAATTAACCCAAATAACTGCTCACCTACAAGACTATATAGAAGAATTAACCCAAATAACCGCTCACCTAATTTCTT
Organism: Nicotiana tomentosiformis; assembly: GCF_000390325.3. Classification (NCBI taxonomy): domain Eukaryota; kingdom Viridiplantae; phylum Streptophyta; class Magnoliopsida; order Solanales; family Solanaceae; genus Nicotiana; species Nicotiana tomentosiformis. The sequence goes on along the minus strand of NC_090822.1, from coordinate 527,123 downwards.
AAACTAAAAATAGCCGGCGGATGTATAACATATGTAAAATTCATATATAATATATGTATAACTGTGTATAATCAATGTATAATCTATATATATCGGCTAGAAAAAGTAAATAGTGAATCTGACCGGCTATTTATGTAATAATCCCAAGATAATATATTGGCTTCCGCACTTATTCGGCCCAAGTTTATGTCCCCAAATATGTATTTCGTTTCCAACTCTATATGTGCAAAAATTGTATAAATATGAATCTTTTTGAGGTAGTCTTTAACTTTTAACCTCCGCTTGTCTCATAGGTAGAACTTTAAAATTAAAATTTTAAGTGTTGTCCATGGGGCAACCGGGGATAAAATTTTAAGACTATCCACTTATAGGGTTATTTGTGTACTTACCCTTATATATGTGATGTAATTGAACAAAAATGGCCACTAAAAGAAATCAGAACTAATATTTGCTTTAATAATTCTTTAGAATTAGTTTCTATTTATATATTATGGATATTAAGCCTTAGCTTTTATAATCCTTAGGCTCTCACTTTATTTTGCATCATACGGCAAAAGATAATTTTTCGTACTAAAGAAAATTCAAATGATGTCCAAATTAAACTAATCTTTTTGTGGAAGATTGCAACAACGACTAATCTGCATGATCAAGTCATCAGAATTCACCATAAATTACTTAAAAGGTTATTTTTTATATACTGACAGTGTAAACACAAAGTAGGGAAAAAGTTTGCGTACACTCCCTTTTCAGACCGCACTTATGGAATCACACTGAGTATTTTATTATGTTCTGAAAATAGTGGGATTTGATTATGGACAGGATATCTGAAAAATCCAAAAGCGACAGAGGAAACAATAGACAAAGAAGGATGGTTACACACTGGTGACATTGGATACATAGATGATGATGATCAAGTGTTTATAGTAGATAGATTGAAGGAATTAATCAAATATAAAGGATATCAAGTTGCTCCTGCTGAATTAGAAGCTTTGCTAATTTCTAATCCAAACATAACTGATGCTGCTGTTGTACCGTAAGTCCCTTTATCTACTTTTACATTAGTCTGTGTCATTTTTGTTTTTGGATTTTTTGTCAATATACAAAACATATAGTACAACTCTTTAAAATTGATTTATTGAATTCACATTATACTTCAACAATTTTATTGGAAAAGTACTTAATACAAATGTCTTATGCACAGGATGAAAGATGAGGTTGCAGGAGAAGTTCCTGTTGCTTTTGTAGTGAGAGCAAATGGTAGCAAAATTTCAGAGGAAGAGATTAAAAAATATGTATCCGAACAGGTAAATATCGTGTCTTGTTTATTCTTTTTCTTTTTTGGTTTCCTACCTAGGTGTACGGTACTCGCATTAAGGATTCGGCTAATCTGAATTCGTTTAGCGTAAAGGGGAAGCATTCCCTATCGGGATTTATTTTTCATTCCCAGAGCTTAAAACCGAGACTAAAGCTAGAGGGATCTTATAGATTCCACCACAACCCTTGATAGTATATCTTATTCATTCCAAGCATAGAGGAAGAGAAGCTCGTAAAAAAAAAAAATCTTTCCTTTTGTATTTTTTCTTGAGCCAAGGATCTATTGGAAACAAGTTCTTTACCCTCACACGGTAGGGTGAGGTTTGTGTACGCACTACCCATTTCGAATCCCACTTATGGGTTGTTGTTATTGTTGTTGTTGTTGTTGTTGTTGTTGTTGTTATCCTTAATTTCCTCAAATGCAACTATATCTTTGATCTCCATATGCATAATTTACATTCTTGATTGATCATAAATAATTTAACCTGACTGAAAGGAATTTAAATATATAATTGATGCAGGTTATATTTTACAAGCGAATCAATCGAGTATTTTTCACAGAAGCAATCCCAAAAGCTCCATCAGGGAAAATACTTCGAAAAGATTTAAGAGCCAAGCTTGCGGTAGGTTTAGCTAGTTAATTAAAATATGGAAATAAATTCTTATATATAATTGTTTTACTTCATAGGAATTTGTACAATATTGAATTCTGTATGCATGCTTATTTTGTATATTGAACCAATTATGACATCACTTAATTACCTTTTTTGATCAATTATCTATGTATTTTTCGAAAATGAGTTTAAAATATGATATTTCCATAAGAAATACCTTCAGAAACTAATTTCCATAATCTTATAGTTTGTTGTGTGAATTTTAGTTTATCTTCTAGTTGCGTTAGTAACACATTATCGAGCAAATACCACTTCTCACTGGTAAATTGGGTGTAAGGGATTACATTTCCTTTAATTTTGTGGTATATATTGTTTTATATTTGTCACTTTTGGTACATTGTTTACTACTTCGCGAGCTTTTTGGTAATATATATACTAGATGAGGGATAGGCCCATGCTTGACATGGGCCCAACACTTAATTACAAAAATAATATTCTTAATTGCATTACTTCAATTATTTTGTAAAGATCATTAATGTTACTTTAAATAATATATTTAAAGATAGAAATTTCATATGTATCTTTATTCAATAAAAACTATTGTGTTTCTGAGTTAACTATATAAAGTTAAACTTATTTTGTTGGAATTAAACATCAAAGAAAACGAAATAAAATGGTACCAATATTTCATCAACTTGCTATTTCTTTTATGTTTGTGTTTTTTTTTGTTCCTCGTATTCTAATTTGAAATTTACAATATATTATTTTTAGTAAGTAATAAGTAGGCTTATTGGTAGCACAAAAATTCATAGACAACATATTTAGGTAATTTATGGGTGTGTTAAATTTAAGAAAAAAATTCCTAATTTATTTAAATCTCGTTAACTTGTGAATAACCAGAGAGTTTGCAATTTTATTCGTCGATAATTCACTTGTTAATAGTATTAAATAAGATGAGATGTCTTCTTTTAACATAAGAAAAGACATGTATTACATTAGAGGTGGACCTTAATATATAGAAACAAATATTTTGTAAAGGAGTACCAACTCCACTCTTCCTTTTTATAGAGTTTTCTCATTAATTAATTTAATTAAAGATAATTGATTGATTGCACATTCAAAATAATCACTAAAATTCAAATGGTGAAATTAATGCAGTTTGAACAGTAATATCGTGAGTTCTAATTTGAGTATGTGTTATTTCTTAATTAGAACACTCTTATATATATATATATATATATATATATATATATATATATATATATATATATATATATATATATATATATATATAAACATAAATTTACTATTAGTATTTTAAATTAAGTCGGAGCAAGTTTTTTTTTCAAATGAGAATAGCTTAATTAATAATTAATAAAAGTAACTCAATGTTTTGGTTTGAAATGGCATTGTAATATTTAAGGATTAACCTTTTGTAAAATAATTTATATTTTGCTTGGTTATAGTAGTTAATATTCGTTTATTCTTAATATCAAATATAATATTAAGACAGAAAATGTTACTCGCTTTTAAACTATAAAGCAAGAGAAAAAAAATTATTTACACAATTTAAATATTACATAATTAGTATAGTGTCTAATTAGTGTATCCATTTAAGGGAGGATTTATTTTTCAAACCTGATGTAAATTATTTTTCTTGAGCTGGGAATCTATCTAAAACAGTCCTTTTACTTTTGCGAGGTAAGCGTAAGGTCTACGTATACATTACCCTCTCCAGATCACATACTATAAAAAATATATTAGGTATGTTGTTGATCCAACGAGGAATTGGATGTGAGATTGATAAATTTAAGTGGAGTTCATATAGTCATTAATCTAAACATGTGGATAGGAACGTAAATTGGAAAATTATGGTGTGAAATAATAAATTTAAGTGGGCCCATGAATTATAATAGCTTTCAACCTTGCTGAAAGTATAAATGGCAAATTAAAGGGACCCACTGTTTCAGCATTTTGTCTAGACAGATAAATAAAGGCGAATATTTAAAGCACATTAGATCTGAATACCAAAAATACCCCAGATAGGCAAGGAGGATATAAACTGAAGTGATTTGGGCTTTTTAGTCAATTCACTTTGACCGGAAGGAGCTCCCGATCCTCCCTTATTAATAGTAGTAATATATATATATATATATATATATATATATATTTATGGATGCATGTACCGGACCTACCGTCTTCTAGCGTTAATTCCAAGTTACTGAACAATTGCAAAGACCATTGAATATAACTCAGCAAACATTTACATGCATGACAACTTCTAGAAATGTAGAGGGCAATCGGATACACTAAGACATTTCATAATTACACGTGATTTGGAGAAAGGATAATACCCTAAGGAGTGTAATATAAACATATATCTTAATATAAATATTAAAGACTAATTTTACTATTCGAACCCTTAACTTATACATCACACAAAAACAATTGTATCATTGCTCTAAACTCTCGTTCCACAACTTCTCGAAATGCGCCTAACATTAAAGTAACAACAAAGTATAGGTGTTGCAGAATCTTTGAAAGAAAAACTAAGGATGTCATATAGGCAGATTGAAATGAATGAAAATATATTCAACTAACCCCAATCCTTTTACCCATTAACATGTTAAAAAATTTCACAAAGCCTGTCTGAATTGAAATGGATCAATTTTAACTGAATCATTAACCTGTCCAAAGGTTACTGAAATATGTCGAGGATAGGCTAGTTTATAGCCATTGATTGTTCGTTTTTCTATAATTTATTTAATTATCATATTTTTTCTTTGATATGGCTTATCTAACATAGTAATTTTTTATTTAAAAAATTGATAAATTCGTATAGGTCAATTTGAATTATATTAGCCTGCCTTTTAAACAGGAAATAATCATTTACAAGGACTGCGTGTTTTAAAACAGGATCAAAGACATTTGACCTGCAAATTCGATGCATATAAAGATGACATATTTTAGTACTACACATGCATTAAAATCAAAAGAAGAGGGCCTCCGAGCAGAGCTCAACCCCTACTTAAATGTACCAAGTGGTGACACATCAGCATCCAATAGTCGACGTGTCAATATCTAGGGTCAAGTTCTAATGTCTTTGCTGTCTGCCACCTCTCTCAATTTACATTTCTCCCACTTATATTTCTTTCTTAAAATGACATATGGGAGAGATAAAGTAAATCCTTCTCTTCTTGTAACGTTGTGTTTTGCTTTGTCCTTTTCTTCTGATATATGCAGCATTTTATTTTATAACTTTCTTCTTATCTAAAGGTATCCTGGTACACAAAATATCATGCATTCATATAATGTTTGGGAATAAGCTATATTTTAAGGGATATAATGTAGACATCATATCCTAATACAAGTATTAATGACTGCTTTTACGATTCGAACCCGTGACCTATAGATCACACGAAATTAACTTTACCGATGCTCCAAGATTTTTTTTCAAAAATAAAATAAAATAATAATAATATTTACAACTTTGTTTTTCTTGCTTTATCCCTACTTTTATAGGATTGTCGTATCCACTTAGATGCAAGACTGCTTCGTCGAATATCTATAATGCCTTAATTCATTTATGTCATTATTATGTTATGCAGAGTAAAAATGAAAACAGAAAAACAAAAAAGACACTCTTTTATTGCTTAGTTCATACAAGATACCTCTATCCGAAGTTGTGTTCAACGAAATTACCTGCAATTGGATTGCGACATAGTTGTACTATTTAAAATCTTACTTTTATCATGCCGAGAAAAAAGACAGCTCGGAAAACAAACTAATATACTCTTGTTTATCTGAAAAATCGGATAAAGTTAAATTTGTGTATGGTTCTAAGGACACGTGATATAACTTGATACGAATTGTAGAGTGAAATGTAAACATCTCTATATTTGACAAATAGAATGAAATATAAGGCAGAGAAAAAGGAATATATTCATGAACAAGGCAACGTGAAAAATCCCCTTCAATGTGTTAACATCCCCCTCTTATATTAGAGGGATCCTACTTTATCTATAATAATAAAAATATATAGTGGATGACTCACGATGAATTGTCTTTTCCTCGATTTCCGTCAAGATTCTCTCCCATAGTGCGGTTGCAACGGCTCTTGTCTGCGAGCTCGATACTAGCTCGAGCTCGGTATTGGATCGAGCTCTCGACCTTGGTTCGAGCTCGATTCTGACTTGGGGTCTCGATATTCGGGGTGAGTGTTGGTCGGTCTATGCATCTTCGATAATCTCCGCTTTGCCTCGTAGTTCGATTTGGATATGAGTTCGATAACGATACCGAGCTTGTCATTGATCGGTCTTAGAGCTCAAAGCTCAACGTCCTTACTTCGGACCTCGACCCAGCTTGTCATGCAGATACCCTTTGATCGAGACATTATCGCCTCGACCAGTCCGTACGACTGACTCAATCGATTTTGACCGTACACAGATAGTCCCCTCATTTCTCGAAAAAGGATGTGGCGAGAAACGATATGATTTTCCAATAGCTGGATCAGATATATGCTGACATTTACATCGATCTCAACCATGACGTATGTGATAGCTGTCCCATCGGTTCGGTTTTACCAAGGCATTAAATGTGTGTCAGACGGTGCTCGGCCACCGCTGATATCGAACCGTCATTGCTTCAATCTATAAATAGCCTTTCCTTCCACCATTCATCACTTTTACGTCTTCAATCTTCCAAATTTTCTAAGCTCTTTTTCGTCTTTTCTGAGTTTTCTACCTGTAAATCTGTGAGTTTTACTGCAAACTCTTTCTCAAAATACCAAATACTCCCATTCTTTGTTCACAGAATTTTAAATGGCAAAAATGTCTAAAACTGTTCCGCAAAAAGAGACCGCTTCTTTATCTCGACCTGCTGGTGGCGAGGATGTGGAAGAGCCCCGCCCAGAGAAATTCGTTCCGGTAGGATGTTCGACTGTAGGTGATTTTAAAATTGAAAAGCCTTCTTCGATACTGGGTCGGTGTGAGCCGATGTCGAGGTACCAATGTTCAATTACTGAAAAAGTTCTCGATAAAGTCATACAAGAATGCAACTGGGATAATAAACTCCTTGTAATCCCATCGCCTGATGAATCAATTACTACCCACGTCGAAGGGTTCTTAAGTGTTTGCACTTATCCTTTCACGTTGGGACCTCTAGACCCTGTCATCGTTGGCTTTTGTAAGAGGTACGATGTGACCCTCAGCCAAATACACCCTTCCTTTTGGAGGATAGTGATTCTTTTTCGATTTTTCTCGAGCAAGGTCGAGGGGCGTATCTTCACCCTCGATCATCTTATGCGCCTTTTACAGTCCCCGACTTTATCGAGTAGGGTTGATCAAGCTTGCTCGCCGAGCAACCAAAGCGCCATTCTTGAGCATAGATGAGACTCAGGATCGGGGTTGGATGGCCCATTTTATTCGAATCAAAACCTCGGACTTGATCACTGCCGATGACTTGCCAATTCCCGAGAAATGGAATATGAGCCGTGAGTAAACCTTTCTCTTTGCCCGTTTTGATTTTATGATTGCCTTTTATTTTGTTGATCCATTTTTCTTTTCTTAACACAACCATAGCTCGAATGCCGGAACCGATCCCGGATCTTAAACAATGGGTCGAAAGTCTAGTGTTGTAGAGACCGTACTCCGAGCGTGCTTGGGTCGAATTATCAAAGTGTCGATGGGAGGCCCGCAGTCATGGTAAATCTTTTTGTCTCTTCATCGGTTTGTATGGTAAATCTCCCTTTTCCCTTTTGTAGGACTCGGGAAAGATGTAGTCATGAGGCCCCCATCTGGTGGCGAAGAAGTTCCTGCCCTGTAGCAGGTAAAAAAAAGGAAGAGAAAAGACGTATCGGGCTCCCCGAGCTCGGAAAAGAAGAAACCGGCTAAGTGATCTCGAAAGCCGAATGGGGGCTTTGGTGTTATGTCTTCGGAAGTGGCCCTCCATTTAAGGGACGAGCCCGAAAAAGGAGAGGAGAATTTAGCCTGCGTACGGGCTAATGTTGTGATTCAACAGTCTTCCAATTTGGTGGAAGCAAATCAGGGAACCTTGGCCATAATCCCAGAACAAGAAGAAGCCGAGATTATCCCTTCTCGAGCTAAGATAATTGAAAGGGATACCGAGGGTGGATCTTCTCGGGAAGTAGAAGATATTTCAAAGGATGAGTTTGGGATAGTTGACATTGGCGGATCCCCTCAGATTTCGAATGCCATGATTCGAAAGGCCGTCATATTGGAGGATTGGTCCTATGAGGGTATTCAGGAGTCGGCTGATATCCATGGTTTTCTGGAGGGGCTTGAGTCAGGTGCCTCGGAGGAGGTTACCGGTTTTGGTGGAATGCTGGTACCCAAAAAAGTATCGTGGTCGGGTTCTACCGAGCCTTCATCGATTCATAAGATGGTGGACCGATTTTCGGCCCCGAGTATCGATCCCGACCGAAGGCGGAAGATAGTGCTCTCCGTACTTGCGGATACCCGAATTTTTTTTCCCCTGTGGGGATTGCCAGTTACTTTCGGTCCTTGGTGACTGGAGAATATCAATCAGTGATGAATGCGGTGGGTCCCGCTTATCTCTTCAACGAGGCCCAGCATGCTTTGAATCGGGTAACTTTGATGGCGTTTTTGCCACTTCTTATACACATAGAGTTGTAGGTAATTCTAATGTTTCTCCTTTTGTTTGCAGGCTTCAGTGTTGCATCACGAGGCCTTTCTTCGAATCCGGGAGGAGCATGATGCCGAGGGTCGGAGCCTTACTAAGAAGAGTGATTCGTACAGGCTCATTTGTGAAAAACTTCGAGCAAATTTGACAGCGGCTCGGGAAGAGCATGAGGAGATGACTGAGCAGGTATTCCGAATGTTCCATGATAGTGAAGACGAAAAAGAGATAACCACTAATGATGCAATTCTGCAGGGTCGGCAGAGGATCGAGCAGATTGGACGGCTTAACTCACAGGTAGATGCGCTACTGGCCGAGGCAGAAGAATTTAAAAAGTGTATGGATATCCTTGCCTCGAAAAAAAAGAAGTCGTTCAAGCTTAGTTGGAGCTGTCTGATGCCCAGCTTAGATCTGCGAAAGAAAATGCTTCGGGGCTGATCGAAAAGATGAAAGAGCTTCAGCATCAGTTGGATTTGGCCACTTCAGATAAAGCAGATTTGGCTAAAGAACTTGAAGTGGCCAGATCTGAGGTGATCGAGGCAAATAAAAGAGCTGATGCCAAAGTGGCTCAGTTCAGGATCGATGTCGAGGTTAACCAAGCCAAAGCTGAGAGCATGGTCGAACATGCAAAATGGCAAGCTTGGAGAGAGGCTCTCGAGAAGGTCAGAGCTCAGGGCTTCGATATTGGGGCCGAGATTGAAGTCGCCAGGGCGGAGGAGAACAAAGCTCGTAGGTTGGCCTTTCCTGAGGAGGACTCCGATGACTCGGGGGAGTCTGAAGATGAGGATGATGCCGAGAATACGGCTTCCGATGAAGATTGAGTCATTTAGGGCTTTAGGTCGTTTGCTGCGTTCTTTTGATACCGCTCTCGGTTTTTGTATAAAGAATTTCCTTTTGGCAGAGTAGCCACCTCTATACAAAAGAATTGTAAATATAAATCTTTCTTCCTTTTGAAGCAAAATAGCCTTTTAAGCTAAATAGATAGTTTAAATTTTAATCTCTGTTGCCTTCGGGCCTTGTGGGTAGTCCCCTTTGCTTTATCGGGCACGAACATCCTTCAGCCTTAAATAGTCAAGTGTTCGTTTGAATTCGAAGAAATCAGTAATTTTACTCGAAGTAATGTAGCCCGTAGGCATAATGGTCGAGTGAGTGCTTGCTCGAACTCAAAATAAAAGTAGCCCGTAGGCTTAGTAGTCGAGTGAATGATTCGAACTCAATGTAATGTAGCCCGTAGGCGTAATGGTTGAGTGAATGCTTGTTCGAACTTGAAATAAATGTAGCCCGTAGGCTTAGTAGTCAAGTGAATGATTCGAACTCGATGTAATATAGCCCGTAGGCATAATGGTCGAGTGAGTGCTTGCTCGAACTCGAAATAAAAGTAGCCCGTAGGCTTAGTAGCCGAGTGAATGATTTAAACTCGATGTAATATAGCCCGTAGGCATAATAGTCGAGTGAGTGCTTGCTCGAACTCAAAATAAAAGTAGCCCATAGGCTTAGTAGTCGAGTGAATGATTCGAACTCGATGTAATGTAGCCCGGAGGCGTAATGGTCGAGTGAGTGCTTGCTCGAACTCGAAATAAAGGTAGCCCGTAGGCTTAGTAGTCGAGTGAATGATTCGAACTCAATGTAATGTAGCCCGTAGGTGTAATGGTCGAGTGAGTGCTTGCTCGAACTCGAAATAAAAGTAGCTCGTAGGCTTATAGTCGAGTGAATGATTCGAACTCGATGTAATATAGCCCATAGGCGTAATGGTCGAGTGAGTGCTTGCTCGAACTCGAAATAAAAGTAGCCTGTAGGCTTAATAGTCGAGTGAATGATTCGAACTCGATGTAATGTAGCCCGTAGGCATAATAGTCGAGTGAGTGCTTGCTCGAACTCGGAAACGTAGCCCGTAGGCTTAGTAGTCGATTGAATGATTCAAACTCGATGTAGTGTAGCCCGTAGGCATAATGGTCGAGTGAGTGATTGCTCGAACTCGAAATAAAAGTAGCCCGTAGGCTTAGTGATCGAGTGAGTGCTTGCTCGAACTCGATCCTGTTTGCATAATAAATCTTGAACATAGGATATCGGTAAAGAAGATGGCTTTCTTTGCAAGTCATTATACATGTGTTCATGATTTGCGTCAGGGCTCGGGCCAACTACATAAACATGGTTCGTTTTGACCATTTGGCTCTTACAACGTTTCCTGTCGAGACACTATTTGTCATGAAATAATGAAGTAACTTCCTTTGCACCGAACTTGATAATCATCACAGATACATTCAATGATAAAGCCCCCCAGTATACGAGGTTGATTTTAAAGAGGCCTCGGATACTCAGCGGTAGTATCGTTTTAGGCGTTACACGTTCCAATTGCTTGGTAGTTGATTGCTATTTTATCAGACCGGGTTTGGAGGATTTCCGCTATATGGTCGGTATCGATCTCTGATCAACCTTTGCTTGGTAGTTCTTTTAGTAACGGACCTAGAAATCAACTGGTCATCGTCGACTCTTATTTTGGATTGATATCGATTGTGCACATCGGTCCAAGTAATAGCTGGGTACTCGATCAGATTTTGCTTCAGCCGCCATGAAGCCATCGAGCTCCGCTCATTTAGACCTTGAGTGAAAGCTTGAACAACCCAATCATCTGTGACTTGTGGGAGATCCATTCGTTCCATTTGAAAACGAGATACGAACTCCCTTAGCATATCGTTATCCTTTTGTATTACCTTGAACAAGTCCGACTTTCTGGTTTCGACCTTTATGGCTCTGGCGTGTGCTTTTATGAAGCAATCTGCAAGCATAACAGAAGAATCAATAGAGTTAGATGGTAAATTATGATACCATACCATTGCCCCCTTTGACAGGGTTTCACCGAATTTTTTTAATAATACAGATTTGATCTCATCATCTTCCAAATCATTGCCCTTGATGGCACACGTGTAAGAAGTGACGTGCTCGTTAGGGTCGGTCGTTCCATTATTTTTGGGTATTTCGGGCATACGGAATTTTTTGGGGATTGATTTTGGGGCCGCGCTCGAGGGAAAAGGTTTTTGCACGAATATTTTGGAATCCAACCCTTTTATCATTGGTGGAGCTCCCGGGATCTGATCGACCCTAGAGTTATAAGTTTTTACTTTTTTATCATTGGCTTCGACTCGCTTTGTGAGTTCCTCGATCAATTTAGCAATTTTGGGAGTAGTCCCCGATTCTTGCTCGTTTGACTTCACTATGGCTGGCTCCGTTATGTTGGTGATTTCTTGAAGCGGATTAGGCTCCGACCTGCTTTGTACCTGAGTTTGGCTCTGCAACTGAGCTATCGCTATTTGTTGGGCTTGTAACATTTCAAAAATCATGCGCAAGCTAACGCCATTTTCCTCGACATTATGGGTATCTCGAGCTGCAGACCGAGTGCCACCATGAATGCTATTTTCTGGTTCAGCATGTAGGTTAGTCTCAATAGCTACATGCGAATTGATATCTATCGGCGCTCCGATTCGAGCTCCAATGGCGTTTACAAGTGGTCTTTCGGTACTGGGTGTCAATTTATTGTTCCCATCTTGAAGACCGGCTTCGTTGTCGATTGGTGAAGTCATTTGATTGATAGTTAGTCGTTATTAATCCGAAATCCAAGATATTTTCGGAAACAAGCACAAAACACAATGGCGTATTTTTTCAGATTCGTATCAAATAACCACTGTTATCCTTAGCCCCACGGTGAGTGCCAAACTGTTTACTCAAAAAATCGGATAGAGTTAAATTTGTGTATGGTTCTAAGAACACGTGATATAATTTGATACGAATTGTAGAGTAAAATGTAAAAATCTCTATATTTGGCAAATGGAATGAAATATAAGGCAGAGAAAAAGGAATATATTCATGAATAAGGCAACGTGAAAAATCCCCTTCAATGTGTTAAAATCCCCCTCTTATATTAGAGTGATCCTACTTTATCTATAATAATAAAAATATATAGTGGAGGACCCACGATGAATTATCTTTTCCTTGATTTCCGCCAAGATTCTCTCCCATAGTGCAGTTGCAATGGCTCTTGTCTGCGAGTTCGATACTGGCTTGAGCTCGGTATTGGATCGAGCCCTCGGCCTTGGTTCGAGCTCGATTCTGACTTGGGATCTCGATATTCGGGGTGAGTGTTGGTTGGTCTATGCATCTTCGATAATCTCCGCTTTGCCTCGTAGTTCAATTTGGATATGAGTTCGATAACAATACCGATCTTGTCATACCGAGCTTGTCATTGATCGGTCTTATAGCTCGAAGCTCGACGCCCTTACTTCGGACCTCGACCGAACTTGTCATGCACATACCCTTTGATCGAAACATTATCGTCTCGACCAGTCCGTACGATTGAGTCAATCGGTTTTGACCGTACACAATTCTGATACAAGCATCCATGACTGATTTTACGGCTCTAACGGAAACAAAGTAACTACTAGTCCAAAGCTCCCCTTCCTTCCTTTTATGTGAAAATACTATTTTTTTTCACTTTTTTCTCTAAGTGTCACATTATAAAATCTATAATGCCATGATTCAAATCGAAAATTGTTATGATAAAGATTAAAGAGATCTAGATAGTAGATTGTCTTTTAGTTTGTCGTAATCTCCTTTTGTCTGTGCTTCTAGTAAAGTTGGACATATATAAACACACATGTAATAAAGAAACTGCTCCTTTAACCTTTGGAGATTATGAGAAGCCTATCCACATTTTCACTTTCCATTGAAAAAGACAAATGAATATCTTTCTATGTTAGTTGGATCTCTGGAACAAAGGATCTTTGTATTTATATTAAATCAATATACTGTTGAAGTGCTAGGATGACAGATGTGAACTGTGAGAAGCTGAGGCTGTGGACTGAGGACTGAGTGACAGGCAGTCACTTTAGCATAGTGTTAGTTGGATATTAGAGATTAGTTATAACAGATTTAGGTGTAGGTTTGGAGCTAATTAAGTGAGATATTTTTATGTTTATATATACACGTGTATATAGCAGTAGTAAAGAATTGTAATTGATTTTTCTTTTCTCTCAATACACAAAAAATACAACTGTCCAGAAGCTTCTCTCCCTAGCCTTCGTCTTCATTCTTAGCTAATCTTAACATCCACTCAACAATGGTGAATTTAACATGGTATCAAAGCTAAAGAGAATCGATCGAAGCTGAGACTCTGGTTTGAGAGTTGTTCTATGAAATTGTTGAGAGAATTTTCAATGATTTCTTTTCTTATCCTCAAATCCCTAATTTCTGAGTAAATCTGTAATGGTTGCTTTAGACATTGATAATCCGCGACATCCGTTGTACCTACAACCTTCATATGCGCCAGGAAATGTAATAATTTCAGTCCGATTGATTGGCGGCGAGAATTATTCAGTCTATAGTAGAGAAATGAAGATCGCGTTGCGAGCTAAACGAAAATTAGAGTTTATAAATAGTACATGCCCTAAGGATCAATTTACTGATGATCTAGGTGAGGATTGGGGGCGTGTCAATACTACGGTTTTGACTTGGATCATGAACACTATGTCGCCGAAATTAGTGAATGGGATAGTCTATGCAGTAATACTCATGAGGTGTGGACTGATTTACAGGACAAAATCAATGGTTCAAGGATCTACAATTTTCATCGCAAAATTGCTGCAGTTTCTCAAGGTACGTCAAGTATTTCTGCTTATCATTCTAGACTTAAACTGTTGTCGGATGAGTATAGTGCTCTAATTTCAACTCTGCCTGTAACTCCTGAAACAAGAGAATTCATAACACACCTAAATCAACATAAGCATTTTTAGATTTTAATGGGTCTAAATGATAGCTTTAGTGCCATTAGAAGTCAGATGCTACTATTGTCCCCATCGCCAAGTGTGAGTCGTGCATATGCTATGTTAATTCATGAGGAGAGTCAAAGGAAAGTTTGTATGACCAATACACCTATGAATGAGGTGAATGATTCTACTGCTTTAATGAGTTCTAGAGATAACCCACAGAAGTTCAAGAGATATGGAAATCTATATTGCGAGTACTGTAGAACCAAAGGCCACACTAAGGATACTTGTTATAAGTTAGTGGGCTACCCACCTAGTTTTACAGGAAAGAAAGAAGCAAAAGTATAGACAAGCCAATGCAGCCATGGGTGATGGATTTCATGCAAAGGATGACATGTTTCAGGTAGCCATAACTACAGATTCTAATGTAGCAAGATAAGGAATGCACAACTATTTCACTGATGAGCAGTACTACCAGATAATGAAGCTATTGAATCAGGACAAAGGAGAAGAGTTTGCAGCAATTATGGTAGGTAACATTGATTCACAATTGACTCAAACATGTGTCATTACTTGGATAATTGATACATGGGCAATAAATCATATGACTTCAAACATTAACTTGCTGACTGATATAACTAAATTACCTAACTCCAAAGGAGGTAATGTTCATCTGCCAAATGGAAAATCAGTACCAGTTGTGTACCAAGGAAAGTGTAGTATCACAGGTGGTGAATCAATTCACAATGTTGTGTGTGTACCTGACTTCAAATACAACTTACTGTTAGTTTCAAAATTGACTAAGGAACTATTTTGCTCAGTGCTTTTCTTTCCATCATTCTGTGTATTCGAGGACCTATGCAATGGAAAAGTGAAGGGGATTGGTAAAGAAAATGGTGGTCTTTATCTGCTATTACCAGATGGATAAAGTACAAATAAGCCCAGGCAACAGATCAAAAGTTATTTGGCAGAAGATGCTACTACAGACAATAATGTGTGGCATAGAAGACTTGGACATGTACCAGCCAGAGTAATGAGGCTGCTGGCTTTCATGAAGAAAAAGATGCCTATAGATTGCAATTTCAATAAATGCATTGTATGTCCATTAGCAAGACAAACTAGGAAGCCTTTTCCCCTTAGTACAACTAGAGCAGGAGTGATCTTTCAATTAGTGCATGTAGATATCTGGGGACCCTACAAGGTGCCTACTTCTAATGGAATAGATATTTTTGACGCTTGTAGACGATCATTCAAAGATGATTTGGGTGTTGTTAATGAAGTTGAAAAGTGTTACACGTGTGCTTCTAAAGTCTTTTATCAAGATGGTGAATGTGCAATTTAACCATAATGTTAAATGCTTTAGAATTGATAATGGAGCTGAGTTTTTTAGCTCTGAATGTGCAACTTTTTTTATCAGACAGTGGCATATTACATCAGAGTAGTTTCCCACACACTCCATAACAAAATGGAGTGGTGGAGAGGAGACACAAGCATATATTAGAAATAGCAAGAGCACTGAGATTTCAGTTAGGTATATCATTACATTTCTAGGGAGATTGTGTACTAGCAACTGTATACTTGATAAATAGGCTGCCATTCTCTGTACTAGGTGGCAAGTCACCATATGAGGTCTTCCACAAGTCACCACCTTCACTACTTCACTAAGGGTTATTGACTGTCTTTGTTTTGCTACAGTCACCAACCAGAATGATAAACTTCTACCTAGGGTAATAGCAATAGTCCATATGGGATATTCAGCATCCTAAAAGGGGTACAAGTTATATAACCTCAAGGATAAAAAGTTTTTTGTCAGCAGGGATATTGCATTTAAAGAGGATGTGTTCCCATTCATGGTGATGAAAGAAGGAAGAAGTCCTTCATTATTCTTTGAAACAGCTAGACAGTATACAACAGAACAACATGTATCTCAACAACAACATACTCCTGCTCAGGAAATGCAAGCTCTTGATCAAGAAATGGGTCAACTACATGCTGAAAATGAAGATGCAATGCCTCAGCTGGATGATTTATCCAACAGTAGTAATGGGAAAATTCTAGTTCAGCAGTCAGACCAGGCAACAAAGGTGGAAAATTAGGAAGTATCACATATTAAACTTAGGAGAACCAGTAGAGGATCTAAACCACCAGTCTGGACCAAGGATTACATCATCCCAACTGTGAAGCCTTCTTCTTCTACTTGCATATATCCTATGTCTAACTATCTAGGGTATGATATATTGAGCACTACCTATCTGAGTTATCTTACTGCAATGACAACAGATGTTGAACCCATATCCCATCATCAGGAAATGAAGGATAAATGCTATGCAAGCTGAAATAGATGCACTAGTGAGCAACGAAATATGGGAGATGGTTCCTATTCCCAAAGGTAAAGTTCCCATTAGTTGCAAATAGGTATACAAAATCAAGCATAAGTCAGATGGAACAATAGAGAGATACAAAGCTAGATTGGTTGCTAAAGGATACAACCAACAAGAAGGGTTGGACTATAAAGAAACATTCTCTCCTGTGGTCAAAATGGTAACCATTAGGAATGTGATTGCATTAGCAGCTACGAATCAATGGCCATTGCTTCAAATGGATGTTCACAATGCCTTTATTCAAGGTGACCTTGTGGAAGAGGTATACATGTAACTACCTCCTGGATTTGGTAGCCAATGGAGGAATGTAGACTACTCAAATCCTTATATGGCCTTAAACAAGAATCTAGGCAGTGGAACCTTAAGCTCACTAATGCACTCCTACAAGCTGGTTTCATACAAAGCAAGTATGATCATTCTCTATTCACCCTGAAGAAGCACAACATACATGTTATCATACTTGTATATGTGGACGACCTTCTTATTACAGGTGATGATGCTGGTCTTATTCAGGAAGCCAAGAACACTCTACAAAACAATTTCAAGATGAAGGACCTAGTAACTCTGAAATACTTCCTAGGAATAGAGGTGTGCAGATAACAAAAGGGAATCCTGCTTTGCCAAAGAAAATATGCCTTGGAACTGATTGCAGAATTAGGACTGTTAGGTTCTAAGCCTGCATTAACTCCAATGAAGCAGAACAAGAAACTTACTACTATTGAATATGATGAGCACTGTGACATCAATGATGATAAAATATTAGAAGATGTAAGAGAGTACAAAATATTTGTTGGGAAGTTGCTTTACTTGACATTAACCATACCAGACATAACATATAGTGTGCAGACCTTGAGCCAGTTTATGCAATCTCCTAAAAAGTAAAACCTTGAAGCAGCTTACAGAATTGTGAGGTATGTGAAGAATAAGTCAGGTCTAGGAGTGTTGATAAGTGCAAAAAAGAATACAGCCTTGAGAGCATTTTGTGATGCAGACTGGGCAAGTTGTCCAAACTCAAAAAAATCAGTAATAGGGTATTTGGTGAAGTTGGGGAACTCTTTGATAGCTTGAAAGTCAAAGAAACAAAACATAGTAGCAAGAAGCTCAGTAGAGTCAGAATACAGGAGCATGGCTCTAACAATAGCTGAAATTGTGTGGCTACTAGGTTTATTCAAGGAATTGGAAATCAGTGTTGCTACCCCAATACAGCTGTTCACAGATAGTAAGGCTGCAATGCAGATAGCTAACAATCCTGTATTTCATGAAAGAATAAAACACATAGAGATTGATTGCCATTTCATAAGGGAGAAGGTGCAGCAGGGCATGGTACATCCTGAGTATGTGCCAACAGAAGAGCAAGAGGCAGACATTTTGAAAAAAAGGGTCTTGGCAGTGTGCAACACTATCATTTGTTGTCTAAGCTAGGATTGATGAATATTTTCACACCACCTAGCTTGGAGGTGGGTGTTAAAGTGCTAGGATGACAACTGTGCACTGTGAGAAGCTGAAAAGGTGAGGTAGAGGACTGAGTAACAGGCAGTCACTTTAGCATAGTGTTAGTTGGATATTAGAGGTTAGTTATAATAGATTTAGTTGTAAGTTTGGAGCTAATTAAGTGAGTTGGTTTTATATTTATATATACACGTGTATATAGCATTAGTAAAGAATTGTAATTGATTTTTTTTTCTCTCAATACACAGAAAATACAACTGTCCAGAAGCTTCTCTCCCTAGCCTTCGTCTTCATTCTTAGCTAAGCTTAACATCCACTCAATAATGGTGGATTTAACATATACAAACCGCAAGGGATCAAAAGTTGTAAGAGATTAGTTTAAACTTGAGATCAGTATATTTGAAGTTTTTGAAAGTTGAAACTCACAAGTTTTAAAGTTGATTTGAAAGCGATTAAATTTATAAATTTTTATAAGTTTTGACTATGTTAACTAAAGTAAACTCAAGCGTAAAAGAAAGAGGATGTGCTCAGTGATGAAGCCAGAAATTTCTCAAAGGGTGTTCAGACATGAAAGAAGCAAACAAATATTTTTAGACAAAGGATGTTCAATATACATCTAAACTCAATATTTTACTTATATATACAGTGTAATTTTTCGTAATATTTCGACAACCACCCTTAGCAAAAGGTGGATTTGCCCCTGGATGTGCTAGTTTGATGGAGAATATAAAATTTTGAGAAATTTTGATGATTTTTTTTTTCATTTTGCATCCTTTGATCCTTACTTTGGAAAATCTTACTTTTAATTTATTTGTGCTTGTTATTGGCGTACGTTTCGAAACTCGATAAATAATAAATATATAAATATTCTTTCTGTACGGCTTATACACGATGGATGAAGGTTTTAACAAGGTTAAGAATGGATGGTGCCTATCATTAGACCCAACAGTTGCAATACTTGAGAAGATTAAGGCTACTATCGATTTTTTATTTGTTATCCTGACGTCCTCTAGGCAAGGTTGTTCGAAAATCCCTTTGCAACTTCCTGGACGATCAATTATCCAAATAGAATGCAAGAAATGTATATCTTGTGGTAAAGTTTTATATGACACAGAAAAGAAAAAAGTATAATGTCACATGTGAATTTTGATAAAACTAGAAGGCTAAAAGCGACCTTTATAACGTATTAATCAAGTCTTTAAAAAAAAATCATAATGTAGGTCCATCTATGAGCGCAGTAGTGTTTGTATTACCTTCCAAATAGAAAATTGAGTGTTATGGCAGGTGTGTGGGTTTTATATAACACAGAAAATAGTGCAAATAAAAACACAAGCACTATAAACATAGAATACATTTAGTAAGGTAGTTTTGTATGATAGATAAGAAAAAATAATTTAATTTTGGATAAAAATTTAGTACCGCCTTATCCCTTATTTAGTTACTAATTTCGGGATAAGTTATTTCATGATTAAAAATAGTATCGGAATAACTTATACCTGCCAGCTGATGGAATAGTAATCCCAGGATAAAATAGTAAAATTGACAATCTCAGAATTAATACAACATACTAAACAATCAATAAAATATACTACCAATATAACTAATCATGACATAACTAATTACCCTGACATAATTTGTCTTCAAACCAAACAACGCCTAAGAGTATAATCCGATCTTCTAGTAGTTCACAAGATCGTGATAAATATGACCAAAGATTGCTATAGAATTGACATTTAAATCAAATGCTAATTGGAATTGCAATACTATTTTTGAGTGTGTTTAGTTCAACTTGTTTGCTCGTCTCTTAACTTAAACCAGTTGCGTAAAGTTAATAATTACAAAATGTTTCGTCTCAAATGGCATTTGATTGTGAAAACCTACTATAAGAAAACATTATATTCCAAAACTAAATCTTAATTATACTTCACCGATATTCTTTAGAATTTGACACATTATCTTCTCAATTACTTTATGAGCTGCAACTACAAATCTCTTACAGTCAAAGTCATGACCCATGAGTGCAGAATTTCTGAATTTTGGATATTGAGAAACATCAATTAAGAAATTAGCCAAAGTTTGATGAATAGTTAAGTGCATGAATATTGCCACTTTCAGTCGGAGTGTCTCTTTCTAAACAAGTTATTGGTTTTTGTTATTATTGTCAAGTAATCTGAAAACCGTGGGAGAGCTTTCATGATGTTTTATACTTCAATGCCACAGAAGAGGGGTGATTTGTGTGGTATCCAATTTTCGCGTACACTGATTATAAAAGGACCTAGTTCTTCTAAGTGTTCCTTATACTACTATTGCAGAAAGTAAAGAATACAAGTATTTTTACGTGAAAAACACCCAACTCAGAAGGTGAAAAAACCACGACCTACTACTCAGTAGGATTTTTCCCAACACTTCACTAAATCACTAAGCCAAAACATCATTTACAAAACTCTTTGTAAACCTAAGGATTACCTCTAATCCCGTTGTGGCAACCAACCTCTAACTGTTGCGACAACTTCAAGTTAACTCTAACTTGAATACTCACAGTACCAAATATAATTGCTTCTAGATAAAGCTGAAAGGTACAACTTGAAACATCTACTACAATGAAACTAGAATAAAAGACAAACACTTGGATCTGGTTCTTCTATCTGGTTTATGTAGCTTCAGGTTCGAACACTTGAATCACACAAGAATTGTTTGCAAAATGCCTTGCTATTTTGCTCTCAACTCACGTTTAACTTCAGCGTTTGTGCGTACCAATAGAATGAGAACATCCTGCAATATATAGAATTAGTAGAATAAGAAATAACTAGAGTTCTAATGCTACTCTTCCTTGGTGGAAGAGTTCTAGTTATCTTCAACTTCTAACTCCTCCCTTATCTTGGATAAAGTTCTCTTCGAGTAAGGAGTCCTTCTCCTTATCATTTATGCAACCTTTTCGATCTGGAGATATCAGATATAACAACTTAAGCTTATCTTCTTCGCGTGTATCCCTAATGCTCGAATCTGCCCATGTCTGTGTACACTGTGTATGGACCTGGTTCTTGCTTAGTTTCCTTTGTCAATCATCAAAACAAACTTCATTTGGGCCAACAAATTCCCCTTTTTTGGTGATGACAAACTATGTGCTTTTCATAAGCATAATCTCTGTTTCAACTTAGCTCAACATCAACACAAGGTTAAGACACTTTTCATTTTAAAGTCACTAATCATCAAGGACTAGGTTCATTAGGTTATAAACATCACAGTCCAAAGTAAAAGCACAACCTATCTTCCCCATTTTGGCATCATAGAAAATTTGCATAGAAATTATGTTATATAACCAGATTTTAATAGAAATTACTCATGGCCACTAGGGCTACTTCAAATGCAATCATGGAGTCAAGCATCATTTATCAATCTAATGATGTTAGCCATCTAAGAAGTATCAACAAACAGTTAGAGCACACAAATAGTTAATTATCATTGATACTTAGTCATCCATAAAGCATAAAGAGAAATAAAAATACTGGATCATGAGCAAAAGAAAGAAATCCTATCCGGGTCACTGGTTGGCTAACTAGGCTAGGAAGGTTTTAAAGCTGGGAAGGTCCAGGTTCTTGGTTGTTGGCTTGAAGTAGTTTCAGCTTATCTGGAAGAATGCCATCATTCTTCTCTTTCTCCTTTGCAAGCTCAGCTCTGAGAGCATCTCTCTCAGCTTCTAGTTCTGCCAACCTCTTCTTCATCCTTTCAATTTCAACATCCTTAGCTCCACTCTCTTGCACCAAGGCTCTCACTTTGGTGTTCACAGGTACCTTTTTGGATGAATCAGGCTCTTTGGGAGTGGTGTGGACTTCACAGTCACAAGCAATCAAAGTGTGTACCCCAAAGTGATCTTTGCTTGTACCAACCTCCCATTTCTTGATGGGTACTTTAAAGTGTGCGAGTACAACCGTGAGAATAAAATCATAGGGTATGACATGAGTTTTGGCGCCAGTCAGAACCCTATCAAAAAGCTGGATGATAAATCCAAGCTAATTGATTTTTCTCCCACTGTCCAGACATTCCATAAGGACCAGGTCCATGAATGTGGCAATGTGCCTGCTTTCCGGCCTAGGCAGCACAACTTTGTTAACAAATTCGAACAACACTTTGTGGGGTGGCTTCATCTCACTTTGTATATAGCCTTGGGCTCAAACTCTTCTTCATTGTCACCAAATTTTCTTGTAATGGCAAAGGTAGTAGGGAGATTCTCTAAACTTGGCCATTTGAGTTTCGTGTAGTCATTGTACCCTGTATCAGGTACACCTAAAATCTCTCCAAGTTCCTTGCCATCAAAACTCACTGTCACCCCCTTCACTACACTGGTGACTCTACCATTCTTAATCTCACAATTTGCCGTGAACTTCACAATCTCAGTTTTGGCAAGCTTTTCATCCATTTGAAGGACCATGCCCTTCCAACCTTGCAATTGTAATTTTTCCAGCAACATCACCATGCTTTCCTTCTCCAAGTTCCTGAGGAGTCTACCTTTCAAGATGGATCTTTTCCCGAACTTAACCATCTTGTCCTTCTCTGCATCAGATTCTTCTTCTTCTTCTTCTTCTTCTTCTCCATTCTTCTTCTTCCACTATTTTCACTTTGCTGGACTTTAAGGAAGACCTAGTTCTTTTGACCAAGGTAGATGGCCCTGCAGACTTTGTCTTTGAAACAAGCTTCTTTGTAGAAGTCTTGATCTTCTTTGCCTTTGGAGTCATAACCTCCATTTCTTCTGCCTCCCCTTCATTCTAAAGAACCAGGTCCATCTCATCAATTTCAACTACCTCAACATGCTCAATCACATTTTTCTTTCCCTTAGCAATAACTTTTATCTTACTTTCTTCTAAGGCATTTTCCAGTTCAGCCTTACACTGCTTCTTCTGACTCCTTGTAGCTATTCCTCTTATAGAAGGAGTCTCTAGAGGGATAGACGAGGTAGCCTTTAATTTCTTATTTTCCCTAGCAGTAACATGGACTCTAACTCCTGAACTCCTTTTCTTTTTAGGATTGTAACTGTCATACACCTTTTTCAGTAAGTCTTCAAGGGGTTCCTGCTCAAATGGAATAGGTTATTGAACCTTCTTCCCCAATCTAATCAACCCCTCAACAGCTTCTCTAGACCCACTTCCCCCTTTTTCTTTCATACTTTCTTCTTTTCCAGCAGAATCCTCACCCCATCCTTCCATAACTCTAATTTTTTCAGTCAAACCAATAGGGGTGGGTGAAGATTCAACCACTCATTATCCCATTCACCTCACATCACCTTGAGCTCCCCCACTCTCCTTTTCTTTTCTCCTTTTTATTTTTACCACCCATTTTCTCAGACTCAACAATCTCTACCCCAACTACTTTCCTACCAGAATAAAACTAGTTTCCAGATTTGCAGTAACCTCAGAGGTTACTTCATATATAACTTTAGGACCAGATTTTACCTATTATGTTTAAGATGAAACATTTTCTTCCCCCCTCAGTTGCATATTTGAAAGATTCTTCATATTTTTGGGGTTCAACTCCCTGACTTGCCCTCAAATGCTTATTGATTTTCTTGATTTGTTCTTTTCCAGCAACAACTTTGCGATCCAGCATCTTGAACCTTCCTTTCTTAAAGGTGGGTGTAGTTGAAGGTGTGATGGATGGTGTGTGTGTTGTTTTTTTGGGTGGTGATGAAGGATTCTCAAAAGGGTGTGCCATCACTGTGTTTGGGTATGAGAGAAGATAACCATCGATGTGTTTGGGTATGAGAGAAGATGAGTATTTGTGTGTTTGGAAGATGAGAGAAAATAGAGAGAAATTTTTTACGGCTTGGAAATTAAGAATAGAAGAAACAACTAAGGCCTAATCAATTTAAAGAGGTAGAGTTTAATTGGGTAACAACTACTTTTTCATAAGTTCAGAAGTTTAATCAACCTGGAAGTTGGTTTGAAGAGACATTTATGACTCTCCTAGAATCTAGGCACTTTTTGCGTTTTTGGGACTTTTTTTGAATGAAACTGGTCCATTTCGTAATGAATAAGCTCAAGGAGGTTAGGATTAAATGGGACTCTCCTCTTGATCATAATCCAAATATAATTATTCCAAAATATGCAGAGCGGAGAATACGTACCAAGTAATCTTGATGAACCACGTTCTTCACTGAGAAATCTCTTGTGTAAGTCTGAATTTTCCAAGAAAATAGAGATAATATCATTCGAGATTAATGAGTCATTTTAGCACATGGAACAAGAGTATACCGATGAAAGTATGAGACTGAGCAAAATCTAATCTAATTATGTATAAAAATTCACAAATTTTCTAACCAATTTTTTTTGAGTTAGAACTGGTTCCTTTTAGGTGATCTTAATCATCCCTAATTCTAACATGTTCCTTTCAAAGTGATCTCTACTTAGAGGTTTTGTGAACGTGTCAGCTATTTGCTTGTCTGTAGCATAGAATTCCATAGTGATCAAACCCTTTTTATAGTTGTCCCTCAAGAAGTGATGCCTAACATCTATGCGCTTAGTTCTTTTGTGGTGAACCGGGCTCTTGGTCATACTAACTGCACTAGTGTTGTCACAAAAGATGTGGATAAAACTTACATCAATTCTAAAGTCCATTATTTGTTGTTTGATCCACAACAATTGAGCACAACATGAGGCAACAACAACATACTCAGCTTCAGCAGTAGATAAGGCCACAAAAATTTGCTTTTTGGTGGCCCAAGACACAAGACATGAGCCAAAAAAGTGTGCCATACTTGAGGTTCTCTTTCTATCCACAAGAAAACCTGCATAATCAGCATCAACATATCCCACTAAGTTGAAATTACTACCTTTTGGATACCATAGACAAAGGTCAGTGGTGTCTTTTAGGTATCTCAAGATACTCTTGACAACAGTCAAGTGAGACTCCTTTGGACATGCCTGAAATCTATCACAAAGGCTTACACTGAAAATAATGTCAGGTCTTCTAGCAGTGAGATACAACAAAGAGCCAATCATTCCCCTATACAACTTCTGATCAACAGATGAACCAGGTTCATCTACATCCAATTTTGTGGCAGTATCTATAAGAATGTCAATTTTTTTGGAATCTTCCATTTTAAACCTTTGAAGCAACTCTTTCATATACTTTTACTGATGGATAATAGTTCCATTTGAATTTTGTTTAATTTGTAAGACTAAAAAGAAATTAAGCTCATCCATCATACTCATTTCAAATTCACTCCCCATTAATTTAGCAAATTCTTTACTTAACTTATCAGTAGTTGCTCCAAATATTATATCATCAACATATATCTAAACTACCAAGAGATCTTTACCTTTTTCTTTCAAGAATAAAATATTATCAATTTTACCTCTATTGTAGCCATGCTCAAGCAAAATATTTGATAATCTTTCCTACCATGCTCTTGGAGCATGCTTGAGCCCATAAAGTGCCTTGTCAATCTTGTACACATGATCAGGACATTCCTTGCTTTCAAAGCCCGAAGGTTGCTTGACAAACACTTCTTCCTTTAGATAGCCATTGAGGAAGGCACTCTTGACATCCATCTGATGGAGAGTGAATTCCATATAATCAGCAAAGGCTATAAGGAGTCTAATTGCCTATAATCTTGCAACTGGAGTAAAAGTCTCATCATAGTCTATGCCGTCATCTTAACTATATCCTTGAACCACCAATCTTACCTTGTTTCTTGTAATTGTTCTATCTTCATCAAGTTTGTTTCTGAAGACCCATTTTGTGCCAATTACTGATCTATCTTTGGGTCTTGGTACCAGATGCCAAACTTGACTTCTCTCAAATTAGCTGAGTTCATCTTGCATTGTATTCATCCAGTCTTCATCCTGCAAAGCTTCAACAACATTTTTAGGTTCAATAAGAGATAAAAAAGCATCAAAAGCACAAAGATTCGTCAACGAAGATCTAGTTTTGATTCTGGAGGTTGGATCGGTAATTATTTTCTCAATGGGATGAGAACTTTAATACTTGTAAAGTTTCACAACTAGCTGGTTTCCCCAAGATATTCCTACAATGTTTTGTTGCTGAGGAACATGTTCATGGATAGGTTCTCTCGATATTTGAGGATCACTTCCTCTTTGTTTAGTTCCCCATGTCAAGTTGTCCTGGGTAGAAGGACCTGTTCCATCACATGTTCCTTCCTCTGGTGCAACTTCAATATGGGCTGTGGTTTCATTTTAGTTTCTTACCAGCCCAATTGCTTCATCATCATGTTCCTTTCTCCTAGAAAGAATGTTAGTTTCATCAAAAACCACATGTACACTTTCTTCTACACTTATAATTCTTTTATTATAGATCTTATAAGCTTTACTGTGTGGAGAATATCCCAAGAATACTCCCTCGTCTCTTCTGGGATCAAACTTACCTAGGGAGTCTTTACCATTATTGTGCATAAAGCACTTGCATCCAAATGCCCTAAGATGGGATATGTTTGGCTTTCTCCCTTTAAGTAACTCATAGGGAGTCTACTTAACAAGAGGTCTAGTCATGCACCTATTTATGATGTAACATGCAGTGTTCAGAGCTTCTGCCCAGAAACTATGGGGCAGTTTACTAGAAAGAAGTAAGTCCTAGTCATTTGTTCTAATGTCCTATTCTTTCTTTCAACTACTCCATTTTGTTGTGGAGTCTTAGGAGCAGAAAAATTATGATTTATTCTATGCTCATCACAAAATTCAGCAAATTTAGCATTCTCAAATTCAGTACCATGATCAGAACTAATTGATGCAAGTTGATTACCTAGTTGCATCTGAGTTTTTCTAACAAAAGAAGTGAACATGTCAAATGCTTCATCTTTGGATGTTAAAAATAATATCCAAGTAAACCTAGAGTAATCATCAAAAAGCACCATCACATATCTCTTACCACCTCTGCTCAATGTTCTCATTGGTCCACAAAGATTCATATGGACCAGTTCCATCGTTCTGGTGGTGCTTACCACTTTCTTGCTTTTGAAAGAGGATATTACCTGCTTCCCCCTTGCACAAGCCTCACAAACTTTATCTTCCTTGAACTTAATGTTAGGCATCCCTATCACCAAGTCCTTGGAGACTAGTTTGTTGAGTTGACTTAGACTGGCATGTCCAAGTCTCTTGTGCCAAAGGAGGGGATGATTATCCAACACACTTAAGCAAGTGAGTTCATTATTTGAAAGTGGACAGATCTACAATATATATGTTGTTCACTCTTTTTCCCTGCAATACTATCTTGTCAGTGGTAAGATTAATCACAAAGCATTTTGTAGAGGTGAATGCTACCATGTTACCTCTATCACACAGATGTGATACAGTTATTAGACTGTACTTCAGTCCATCTATCATGTAGACGTTCTCAATAGAGTGAGAATCAGTCTTACCTCCCTTTCCAACCCTAATGATCTCATCTTTCTTCCCATTTCCAAAGGAGACATTACCTCCTTTAAGGTCCTCAAGTGAAAGGAATTGGTTCTTGTTTCCTGTCATGTGCTTTGAGCAACCACTATCCATATACCACATTTGGCTGCTCCCCTTCACTTGGACATGCAAAAGGAAATCAAGGATTAGTCTTAGGAATCCAAACAAGTTTGGGTCCCTTTCTATAGGCAAACAAATGAATCAAATTCTTTTTAGCCCAACTCAGTAGCCTATTCTTCCCTTGAAGAAATTCTTTGTTCTTTTGACTTGCCTTTTCTTTTGCAGTGCATTCACTTTTATAGTGACCTGTTTTACCACAGTGTGTACAAATCTTATTCTCAGGAAGTTTGAGGTACTTGATTTTGGGATCCCACTTAGGTTCCAGGTTCCCAAAGCCAAGTCCTCTTCTGTTGCTACTACAGTGTTCGTGTAGCCATAAAAGTGCATCGGAGGGCCTATTCCATTTACAAGTTTTGTCTAGCTCGTGCTTGACCTTGCTTATATCCACCTTTAGGATTCTTACCTGCTTATTCCTTTTATACAACTCATCTTTTATTTTTCCTACATTTTCTTCTAGAGTGAGTTATGTGTGATCAACTGTCTTTTTACCTATTCCTAATTTCAGTTTTAGATTTTCAGATCTAAGCTCTAGGACAGTTGAGTCAAGTGCATGAACCTGGTTCTTCAACACAGTATTTTAACTTACAGTTTCACTAACCCTAAGTTCCAGGTTTTTGCACTTAGCCTTCAAAATCACACATTTATTAGACATCTGTTCCTTTTCATTATTTACATCCTCATATTCATCAATTAGTTCTAGAAGTAACTCATATAACCTTTTTTTAGACAACAATTTAATCTTGTCTTTGAGATGAATTACACTTACCTCAGTTTCTTCATACGATTTTCCAATGGCCATAAGTGCTTGTTCATACTCATCATCATCATCTGAGCTTTCTCCCCAAGTAGCGACCATAGCCTTGGTTGATCCTTTGTTGTTGCTTTTCTTGGGTTGAACTTGTTCCTTCTTCTTGTTCCTTATTCAGCTATTTCCTTATTCCATTCAATTTCCCATTAATGATAGTTCTTGATGTGGTGATCAGTCTTTCCACATTTGTAGCAACCATCATTTGTTTGCTTCTCAAGAGCTTTTGACTTGCTATAGTTTCCACTTCTTGAAGAGTCTTTTCCTCTCCTCAGGTACTTCTTGAAGTCCTTTGTGATCATAGCCATTTCATCATCTTTTAGATCAGAGCCTTCAGTGATTCTGAGTGCCAAGCTCTTTTTCTCCTTAGGTACATCCATTTTCATGGTTTGTCTCCTGAGTTCATAGGCATTAAGATTTCCAATTAATTGATCCAGTAGGAGAGTGGCAATAGTCTTTGATTCCTGAATGGCTGTGATTTTGCTCTCCTAAGTGATAGGCAAAACCCTAGTCAGTATCTTCTCGACTCTATCTTTTTTAGGAATAATCCTTCCAAGAGACTTTAGTTCATTTGTCAGTGTAGTGAACCTTGTGTGAATCTCTTGAATGGTTTCTCCTTCTTTCATAGCAAAGTTCTCATATTGAGAATACGGTAGAGTTCCTCTGGATCTCTTCACCTGAGATGTTTCTTCATGAGCCACTTGCAATGTGTCCCAAATTTGCTTAGCAATGGTACGACTTTGGATTCTGCTATACTCATCTGGACCAAGTCCACAAACAAACCATTTCTTGGCTTTAGCATTCTTCTCCCATTTCTTCAAGTCCTCAGCAGTGCAATCCGCTCTTATATTTGGCACCTCTATTCCTTCAGTATTTATCTTCAAGGTAGCCAGTGGACCATCGGTGACAATGTCCCATAGCTCATATTCCTCTCCTACAATGTGATCTCTCATCCTGTTTTTCCACCAAGAGTAGTACTGGCCGTTAAAGAGTGGTGGCCTAGCAGTGGATTGCCCTTCCCAGTTTCCAGGTGGTGCACTCATGTTGATCTTCTCCTAAGGTGTAAGCCTCTTCAAGGAGATCCCTCTATGATACCAATTGATGTTTTATACTTCAATGCCACACAAGAGGGGGGTGATTTGTGTCATGTCCAATTTTCACGTGCACTGATTATAGAAGGACATGGTTCTTCTAAGTGTTCCTTATACTATTGTTGTAGAAAGTAAAGAATACAAGTATTTTTACGTGGAAAACACCCGGCTC
Organism: Nicotiana tomentosiformis; assembly: GCF_000390325.3. Taxonomy (NCBI): domain Eukaryota; kingdom Viridiplantae; phylum Streptophyta; class Magnoliopsida; order Solanales; family Solanaceae; genus Nicotiana; species Nicotiana tomentosiformis. The sequence goes on along the minus strand of NC_090822.1, from coordinate 497,360 downwards.
AAAAGGTGAAAAACCCATGACCTACTACTTAGTAGAATTTTCCCCAACACTTCACTAAATCACTAAGCCAAAACAGCATTTACAAAACTTTTTGTAAACCTAAGGATTACCTCTAATCCTGTTGTGGCAACCAACTTCTAACTGTTGCGACAACTTCAAATTAACTCTAACTTGACTACTCAGAGTACCAAATATAATTGCTTTTAGATAAAGCTGAAAGGTACAACTTGAAATACCTACTACAATAAAACTAGAATAAATGACATATATTTGGAACTGGTTCTTCTATATGGTTCATGTAGCTTTAGGTTCACATACATGAATCACACAAGAATTGTTTGCAAAATGCCTTGCTATTTTGCTCTCAACTCACGTTTAACTTCAGCGTTTGTGCGTACCAGTAGAATGAGAACATCCTGCAATATATAGAGTTAGTATAATAAGAAATAACTAGAGTTCTAATACTACTCTTCCTTGGTAGAAGAGTTCTAGTTATCTTCAACTTCTAACTCCTCCCTTATCTTGGATAAAGTTCTCTTCGGGTAAGGATTCCTTCTCCTTATCATTTATGCAACCTTTTCGATCAGGAGCTATCAGTTATAACAACTTAAGCTTATCTTCTTCACGTGTATCCCTTATGCTCAAATCTGCCTGTGTCTGTGTACACTGTGTATGGACCTGGTTCATGCTTGAGTTCCTTTGTCAATCATCAATATAAACTTCACTTGGGTAAACATTTCACTTATCATGTACTCACGGGGAGCATTGGAGCAATGGTAAAATTATTTTTGTGTGACCTATAAGTCACAGATTCGAGCCGTGGAAGCAACTATTAATACTTATATTAGGTTAGGCTGTCTACACACAACCCTCAGGCAGGGGCGGCTAAAGCAAATGGGATGCCTAAAGCCAAAGTTTAATGAGACTAAATTTTTTAAAATATAGTTATAGCATAGTATATTTTTATTTGAAGTCTATTCTTCTAGCTTTTTGAGATACAAATTATTAATAATTGTTTTATAATCCATTTCCTCTCTTGTCAATTGATAATATAGCCAACTCATTTAATTTTTCTTGAAACATTGTTGATCTTAGGTAAGATTTTATAGAGCAATAGAAGTATAGATCTATTGAAATCTTAAAAGTATTATTGAACACTTGAACTAATAAAATCTTGGAGAAAGAAAGTGAGTAAAATATTAAAGAGAAAGACAAAAAATATGTACTGTAGGAGTTATGAAATATGAAGAGAATGTGTTTACCCCTAAATCGGATAAAAATTAAATTTGTATGCATTTTTAAGAATATGTGGTTTGATTCAACACAAATAATCAAGAATATTAGATAAATAAGTGAAAGATGAAATAAACGATCAAATAGTTGTAATGTTATGGGCGAGCCTAAACTTAGATTAAACGGTGACCTCATCCTCGATTGGACCCTTGGTTCGAGCCCAGTTGTGAATGAAGAACAAAATTATTAAATAAGAACTTGAGAAATATCTAAAAGGAAGAAAAATAAACTTGTATTGCTTTGATTTGCGTGTTACAATGTGTGTTACAAAAGAAAAGTTTTCCCTTTATACAGTAGGAGAGGTTTATCCCTACTATAAGTCTAAAAAAGATAAAAATCTTCTTTTCTTGTTAATTACTGATCCATAACCGACATCGAGCGAGATCCGTGCCGTGATATCCGGTTAGGTGCGAATGTCACGGCCATCTATCCATCGTGTGTAACCGCTTACAGTGTTTCTCGAGGTCTTAGAACTCGTTCTGAGCCTGGTTCGCATCGCTTTATCATACCCGATGATGAGCACATCATTTACCTTTCATGGATCTCGATACGAAGGGCTCTCAGCCTCGATTCTAATCTCGTACGTCCATGCCCTTCTTCCGTTTTCTTCACTAGGAAATCTAGGTATGCATTATCCCCGATTTTACCCGTATACAGATAGTCCCCTCATTTTTCGGAGAGTAGGTTTACCGAAACAATGGAAAATGATTGATGAACCCCGGCTCCTTCTTTCGTACGTCCCAACTAAGATGACGAGTAAATCAAAATGTCCCATCAGTCACGTCACTCTGACTTCGGACATGTGTCAGTCACCGGCTGCCTTCCAATGCGAAACATCATGCATTGCATTGTTTTCCCCTATAAAAGCTTCAACCTTTTTTACTTCTTCTACTTTTCGATTCTAGATTTTACCCTCGAACTCTCTAACGGATTTTAACTTCTCAAAATCTTCATACATTGCTCTCTGAACCTTCATATCTTCATCTTTAATCCTAATACATTTTCTTTGAACCTTCAACCCAAACGTTCATACCTTCATACCATCTTCAAATCTTCAATTTTTCTTCAAACCTTCATATTTCCCAGATTACAATGGCAAAAACCTCCAAGTCAGTGCCTCGGCATGCCGATCCTTCATCTTCCCACTCGAACACAAATGCTGAGCTAGTCGTTCCCGAAGTGGCTCAGGAGACCCCATAAAAAGCTTCGTACCTGGGGGTTGCCCTATCGGGAACACCTTTAACATCAAGAAAGCCTCTAGTCAACAGGACCGAGGCGAGGGAGCATGTAGATACATATGCTTCGTTACTGAAGAAACCCTACCCATAGTCCGAGCTAACTGTAAATGGGAGGGCAAGGATGTGGTTGTCCCCGGGCCTAATGACGACATCACTACTCATGTGAAGGGGTATTTAAGTATTTACACTTACCCCTTCACGCTCGCCCAGGAAGACCCCATAGTTCTTGCTTTCTACAAAAGGTACGAGGTGTGCCTTGGGCAAATCCACCCGTTATTTTGGAGGATCGTGATCCTCTTACGCTATTTCGTGAACAATACCAAAGCCTCTCGGTTCACCCTCGACCACCTACTTCGCCTATACAGTCCCCGAATCGTTTGAGGGGGGTTGACCAAGCTTGTCTGCCCAGCAAGCAAGGTTCCGTTCTCGAACATCAATGAGGACCGAAATCGAAGATGGCAGGGGAGGTGCGTTCGGGTGAAACCCGAAAAACTTATCCCTACCGAGTTCATGCCATTCCTCGAGAAGTGGAAAGCATTTCGTAAGTACTTTCCTTTCTCGAGTATTTGTAATTTTTTTTGTTCTTTCTCTCATTGCCTATGTTTTTTGTCATGCAACTGTTGCCCAAGTTCCCAATGCAGTTCCTCTCTTGAAGGAGTAGATCGAGGGGATCTTCAAGCAAATGTCGTACTCCAAGCGCACATGGCGCAAGCTTTCTAAGGGCAAATGGGAGGCCCGTTTTCATGGTAAGGTTCTTTCTCGAATAACTACCACCATGCTCTAAACTTACACAGTGATAACTCTTTCTCTTTTCTTACAGGTTTGCCTAAGACTACCAAACTTAGGCCGTTAGATGAGGACGAGGATCCGTCCTCGCTGGCCTAACCCTCCGTTCTGTTTTTTTCCTTTCAAACAAATAAAAATGATTGAGTAATGAAATATTGTGATCACAACGACAGAACTATATTTCGAGGCAGCCCGGGGCTGCCGCGAAGGAGGAGGAGAAGAAGAAAATAAAGACCTCAGGTTCCCTAGACACCGAGACGAATAAGAAGAAGGTGACCATCCGGGTCCAGAAGCCCAAAAAGAACACCATGTCTAAGGTGCCAGATCCCGATTACTTTTACCGGTTCAGGGACGAGCCCGAGGATGAGGATATTTTTATTTCTCATGGGTCGACCCTTAACGAGAGGGAGCAAGCGACAATTGAGAAATAAGACCATGAGGTCGAAACCCTTCTAACTCGGGAACCAGAGGGAGAGACGGAGGCTCCGCCCCCCGGGAAGCTTGCTCCTATCTTGAAGGAGGAAGTCAGTGTCACAGACATCGTGGAGACAACCTTCTATACCAAGTCCATGCTCGAAGAGGCCCAAGCGGGCATAGAGAACTCAAGCGAGGTGGCGAAGGACAAAGCCGATAAGTGGTCTCGGCTAAAAGATGATCTTCGGGCACAACTGAGCTCGGTCGTCATGGAAGGGGATGCTCTTGGACAAGAATATGCTGCACTGAGGTCCAAATTGGATGCAACCTCTGCTGACGCCAAGGAAATTGTAACCCGGTATAAGGCCGATGTGGTGGTAGCCGAGGCCCTCCTAAAGATGAAGACTGAGTACATAAAGCGGCTATCCCGGTGAGAGACCCTCGAAGAGATCCATTCTCGAGGTTTTGACCTATCAACCGAGATTGATGAAGCCAGGAGACTCGAGGACGAGACAAAAGAGCTCTACAAGCCTGAGGGTCCCGAAGGCTCCGAGGGTTCCGAGGGCTTCGGCGGTTCTGATGATGAGTCGGGCCCCGGTGAAGACCAGGTGTAGATGACTTAGTATTTTTCAAGTTTTTCCTTATGTAATTTTTTTTTGTTTAGTTTGAGGCCGTTCAATCGTGCCTTTGTAAATATATTTTCGAGTATATAGAGTTTTCCCCCTTTTGGCAATAACGTGTCTTTACCTTTCCAGCATATTCTTGCAATTTTCTATTTGAGTATTATTTTTAATACCTTAGCATAAAATCAGATGTAGTTTTGGAGCATCCGTTTTTTGGAGGTCCGAATGGAGCCCGACTTTTATGCAACTTTGGTTTACTTGTAGCTTCGAATACTCGGTAAAACCGAAGTATTTTAAGATGCTTAAGTGTTTTTAGACGATGTTTTTGTCAAGGGTAACATTTTAGTAGGTTTCAATTTTTCGTAAGGGCCTTACTTTTTGGTTACGGACTTCGGACGTCTCCGAGCCATTTTTAGGATAGCCGTAGCCTTTCATATTTGGGCACCGCCTAGTGGGTTTGGTGCCTTCGGGATTCGGTAGCCTGGGTCATCCAAATTAATAGTCCCCGAGTAGGGGTAGCCCGTGGGCTTTAGGATCCAGGATCGAAGAAGCAAAAATGCGCAGTAATAAAGTGTAAGGGAAGTAAAAATTTCTTTCATTGGTTAGTATACAAGGTACATGATCGAAGGCACATAAAACTTGTGACGTGGCTAGAGCGGAGTATGTGGGCATGGTTCATACGACCGTTTGACCCTTAAAATGAATCCTAACCACCAAGCCTTAGCTTTTAGCACATAATATTTTCTTTTTTCCTTGCTAAGGATCTTAATCCGGGGGTAATGGCCCCCATTATTCGAGGTCGAACTTGTGAGGGCTCAGATTAGGGCTGTTCAAAACCGAACTTAAACCGTTAATCGAAATGAACCGATAGCTTATTGGCTTATTGGTTTCGGATTATCGGGGTAATGTATGGTGAACGGATTGAGATTTTATAATTAACGGCTTAACGGTTTGGGGGTGGATTACTCAATTTTTTTATCGGGTAAACCGTTAATCCGTTAAGAATTTTTATATTTACACTTTTACCTCTATATATATAAAGTGCTATTGAAACCCTAAATGGCTAAATCCTTATTTTCTATTTTCTAATTCTCAATTGTCTGCAGCCACCAGATTCAGAGAAGTCGTCTGTCTCATCTCTCTCTTGAACTGAAAACTAAGAAGTCCAAAAATCAAAATCTCAATGATTAATACATGTATATCTATATGAGTAATCTTGATGGTATTAAAAATTTGGTTAATACGTGTATGACAGTATGATTAGTTTTGAAGACTCTTCAATTAAAAAAATACCAATTAGTTAGATCGTAGATGGTATTAAAAAATTGGTGTTGATTTGAAATTGTTTGGTATTGATTGAATGATTGTTCAAAAAATCTCTATTTGGTTTAGCCGATAAGCTGCTCGATAACCGCTCAATAATTGTTAATCTGATACCAATCCGCCTATTATCTTATTGGATGGCTAGCGGATTACTACATTTATAATCTGATAACCGTTAAGCCAGACTGTTAAGCGTAATTATCCAACCGATAAGCACCCCTAGCTCGGATACTGTTAATCTTAAGCAAATGATCATCGATTCCTGTATGAAACCGGTTTTCAAATATAAGGTATCACGTTTTACAGGTGCGTTGTTAAAAACCTTGCCGAAAAACCCACTTCGGGACAAAACCGGTTCAAGGAAAAAATAGTGCGACACGTGCTTTCAGACCTAATAGCCGCATCCGTCCCTGGCTGATTACCTTCATACGTTAGTCCGATTTATAACATAATTAAAAAGTAATTGAGTTCGTACCTTAGCAGTAGTACCGCTTTAAGTGTGTCACGTTCTAGTTGTTTGGTAGTTGTACACCGTTTCTCGCTTCGAGTTTATATGAGCCTTTGTCGGTTATTCCGACAATTCGATACAGTCCTTCCCAATTTGGCCCAATTTCCCTTCGTTTGGGTTCCCGATGTGTAGTGTTACTTTTATCAACACCAAGTCCCTGACTTTAAAATGTTAGAGGCTGGCTCTTCGGTTGTAATACCTTTTTATTCGCTGCTTCTGGGCCGCCAACCGGACCAGGGCGGCCTCCCGCCTTTCATCCAATAGTTTTAGGCTCATGATTATGGCCTCGTCATTTGTCTCTTCTGCTGCATACTGGAACAAGAGGATAGGTTCTCCCATATTAAATTATATTAAGGCTTCGGCTTCGTAAACCAAAGCAAACAGGGTGGCCTCGGTGCTCGATTTCGAAATCGTACGGTATGCCCACAGGACTTCGAGTATGATCTCCTTCCATTTTCCTTTTGAACGGTCAACCTCTTTTTCAGGTATTGGAGTATAGTCTTGTTCGTTGATTCCGCATGTCCATTCCCACCAAGGTGATTAGGCGTTGATAGTATCTTATTGATCTTGTGATATTCGAAAAACTTGCTCACTTTGCTGCCGATGAATTGTTTTCTGTTGTCGCAAACAATCTCGACCAGTATCCCAAATCGACATATTATGTGGTCCCAGATGAAGTCGATGACTTCTTTCTCCCGGACCTTTTCGAATGCTTGAGCCTCAACATATTTGGAAAAATAATCGATCATGAATAGTATGAACGGGGTGCCTATGGTAGGGGACCGATGATGTCCATTCCCCACTTCATAAATGGCCACGGGGATAGGATTGAGTGGAGCATTTCTCCCAATTGATGGATCATCGGGGTATGTCTTTGGCACTCGCCGTATTTCCATATGAATTCTTTCGCATCCTTCTCCATTTCGGTCTAGCCAACCTTAATTAGTTTCTGAATCTAGGATTCTGCCCCTAAATGGTTCCTGCAAGTGCCTTCGTGAACTACTCTCATGGCATATTCGGTCTCTCCTGGTCCCAAGCATCTGGATAGTGGGTCAAATAAGGTCCTCCTGAATAATGACCTTTCGACCAAGCTAAATCTAGCAGCTTTGACGCGCGGGGCTCTCGATTCTTTGGGGTCCGATGGCAATTTTCCTGTCTTCAAGTAGTCTATGTATTTGTTTCTCCAATCCCAAGTTAAACTTGTTCAGTTCACTTCGGCATGACATTCGTCTATCAACGAGTTCATTAGCAGCACTACTACTCTCGAACTGAATTCATCGGAATTGACCGATGACCCCAAGTTAGCCAGTGCATCTGCCTCACTGATTGTATCTCGGGATACATGTTGCATGGTCCATTCCCTGAATTGGTGTAGGGTTTCCCACAATTTGTCCAAGTACTTCCGCATCCATTCTTATTTTACTTCGAACGTTCTGTTAACCTGATTTACCACGAGGAGAGAGTTGCACTTATCCTCGATTATTTCGGCCTCAAGGTTCTCAGCCAATTCTATACCTACAATTATGGCCTCATACTCGGCCTTATTGTTAGTCAATTTCACGGTTCTAATAGATTGCCTAATTATATTTCACGTAGGTGGTTTTAATACGATACTGAGCCCGGACCCCTTCGCATTGGAGGCACTGTCCATGAAGAGGGTCCAGATTCTCGAAGTAGTCCCCGAGGTTAGTAGTAGTTCCCTTTCGACTTCGGATATTAAGGCCGACATGAAGTCGGTCACGAAGTTTGCCAAAATCTGAGATTTTATGGCATTTGAGGTCGATAATCGATATCGTACCCACTAATTTTCACGGACTATTTGTCCAACCGGCTCGAGAGCTCAGCTTATGCATGATATTTCTCAGTGGGTAAGAGGTCACGACACATATAGGGTGGCATTGAAAGTATGGCTTTAACTTCTTGGAAGCGCTTAGCAAAGTGAGCGCTAACTTTTCCAAGTGAGGATACTATTGAGACTCACCTAGAGTTCTACTAACATAGTAAATAGGAAATTTTGTACCTTATTCCTCTAGGACTAAGACACCACTTACCGCTACCTCAAAAACCACCAAGTAGAGGTACATTTGTTTGTCTGCCTTTAGAGTGTGCAGCAGGAGGGGACTCGATGGGTACCATTTTAGTTCTTCCAAATCTTGCTGGCGCTCCGAGGTCCAGGAAAAGTCATTCTTCTTCTTTAATAGTGAAAAGAATCGATGAATTTTTTTCGGGAACCTTGAGATGAACCTACCCAAGGCGGCTATACGCTTGGTCAGTCATTGAACAGCCTTGACATTGTCCACCACGGTGATGTCCTCTATGGCCTTTATTTTGTCGGCGTTGATCTCAATCCCCTGATTGGATACCATGAACCCGAGGAATTTGCCCGATCCGACCCCGAATGCGCACTTCTTCAGATTTAGCTTCATGCTGTATTTCTTTAGTATGTCGAAGGTCTCTTGCAAAATTTTCAAATGGTCCTCTGCTCGTAAGGAATTGACCAACATATCATCAATATAAACTTCCATTGATTTCCCTATTTGTTCTTCGAACATCCGATTTACTATGCGTTGGTAGGTGGCACCAGTGTTTTTTTAATCCAAATGGTATTACGTTATAACAGTAGATGCCTAATTTAGTGATGAAAAAAGTCTTTTCTTGATCGTCCAGGTCCATCTGAATTTGGTTGTACCCGGAGTAGGCTTCGAGAAAGTTGAGTATCTCGTGCCCCACCATCGCGTCGATCATTCGATCGATGTTAGGCAAAGGGAAAGAATCCTTAGGGCATACTTTGTTTTGGTCTTTGTAATCTACACACATTCTTAGCTTATTCCCTTTTTAGGCACAACCACTACAATAGCTAACTAGTCCAGGTATTTAACTTCCCGGATGGATACTATTTTAAGAAGTTTGGACATCTCATCCTTGATAAATGCATGTTTGATCTCGGACTGTGGCTTCATCTTCTGCTTAACCGGATGGAACTTCGGTCCAAACTCAACTTATGAGTGGTTACCTCCAGTGGGATCCCTGTCATGTTAAGATGGGACTAAGAGAAACAATCTACATTAGCTCTAAGAAAGACAATAAGTTTTTTCCTGAGCTCGGGGGTTAACCTTGTGCCCAGGTATACCTTTCGATCCGGTAGGTGTTCGATTAATATGACCTGCTCCAATTCTCGAGACACCGTAATCATCCTCCTCGTCTTCTCCTCGTTCCTCTGGTTCAACCGAGACCGACATCAGTGATTACTATTTAATCTCTTTCTTTCTGGCCAGCTCTACGTTCCTTGATGTCAAAACTGTGGGAACTGGCATTACCTCATCGACAATGAACATATCCTTTGCGGTCGGTTGTTCTCCATAGACCGTCTTGACTCCCCCCGGTGTAGGGATTTTCACGCCTGGTGCAAGGTCGAGGGTACCGCCCTCATATTGTGAACCCACGGCCTTCCGAATAGAGCGTTATACCTCATGTCCCCCTCGATCATGTAGAACTTTGTCTCTTGGATCGTCCTGGTGGTGTTTATTGGCAAGGTTGTCTCCGCCTTAGTGGTTTCATATGCCATGTTAAATCCGTCCAACACCCGGACTGCTAGCACGATTTGGTCATGTAACCCCTATTGCTACGACCCTTGATATGATGATGTTGGCCTAGCTACCTAGATCAATCAACACACGTTTAACTCGAGATTTATTGATAAGTATGGATATTACAGGCGCATCATTGTAAGGCTATACGATGCCTCGACATCTTCATCGCTGAACGAAATGGCTCCCTCTGGGATGTAATCCAGAGTGCATTTCTCCCTCGTGATGGATACTTTTGTGTGTTTAATCATTGATCCTTGAGGGTCATCGATTCCTCTGATGATCATGTTGATCACATGCTGAGGCTCCTCTTGTTCAGACTGTTTGTTGGCATCCCTAGTCCTGAAGTGGTTTTTGGCTTGATCACTCAGGAATTCTCGGAGGTGTCCGTTGTTAAATAACCGGACAACTTCTTCTCTCAACTGTCGGCAATTCTCGGTCCTGTGACCATGACTGCCGGGATACTTACACATGAAGTTAGGAACCCTTTGGGTAGGGTCAGACTGCAATGGTCGGGGCCACTTGGTCTTTTTGATGTGCCCGATGGTTGACTTGATGCTGGCAACGTCCACTATATTCCGATAATCTCAGTGCTTCCCTACTCCCGAGCGGCTTGTCAAAACCATTTTTGCTCATCAGACCTCGTCCACTAGGCCCTCGGTCGCCTCTCTTCTCGTTCCTTATAGGGTGATGCCTGGGCCCATTTCCCCATCAGTCCGCGGTGCATGGTTGGTACCGATCCTAGAGTGGTCTTTGCTCATGACCAACGACTGTCTTAGACCTATCATAGGCCCTAATGGGGTAAACAGACCCAGAAGGAGCTCCGAGTCGGTCGTCCTCGATCCTGATCTTTGAATGGTACCTATTGTAAACATCGGCCCAGGTCTCCACTCGGTACTCTATCAAATTTTATTTCAGCTGTTGCGACCAAGGAACTTTGGGGGTTAAGCCCCTGAGTGAATGCCTAAACGGTCTAATTATCTGCAATCGGAGGCAGGTCCATCCGTTCCGTCTGGAACCTTGACACGAACTCCCTGAGCATCTCGTTATCTCTTTGTTTAACCTTGAAAAAGGTCTAACTTTTTGGTCTCGACCTTGATGGACCCAACATAGGATTTTATGAAAGCATCTGCAAGTATAGCAAATAAGTAAATGGAATTTGGGGGTAAGTTGTGATACCATATCATTGCTCCTTTGGACAAAGTCTCCCCAAACTTCTTTAGTAACACCGACTCGATTTCATCGTCTTCCAAGTCGTTCCCCTTGATTGCACACGTATAGGAGGTCACATGCTTGTTTGGATCCATGGTTTTGTTATATTTGGGGATATCGGGCATGCGAAACCTCTTTGGGATTGGCTTCGGTGCCGCGCTCGGACGAAAAGGCTTCTTGATAAATTTCTTAGAGTCCGGACCCTTCAATATCGGGAGTGCTCGCGGGATTTGATCGACCCTGGAATTGTATGTTTCCACCTTCTTGTCATTAGACTTAATTTTCTTCTCACCTGACTCCACTCACTTCGTTAACGCTTCAAGCATTTTCATTATCTCGGGATTGACCCCAGGCTCGTCTTCACCCGGTCTTTCGGTGATTTGTTCGTTTCTTCGGGTGCTTTCCTGGGATTGTTCGAGCTCGACCCTGTTGGGGGCATGGCTTTGATTCTGCAGCTGTGCTATTGCCACTTGTTGAGCTTGTAATATTTCGAAGATTAGCCGTAGGCTTACCCCATCACCTTCGCCTTCGGGCGTTTCTCTAGCTATTAGTCGGGGTCCCTCGCGAACACTAGTTTCGGGATCAGTTGGCAAATTGACGTCGATTGCCATATGTGAGTTAGCATCGACCGGATCGACAATTGTGACACTGTGGGATCAGAAGGAGGCATCTCGTTGTTAGGCACCAAATTAGTATCTTCGCCATGATGGCCAGACTCAACGTCAATGTTCAATTGGGCAGACTGAGAGTTCGATATTTTTGGGGTGACCTGAAATTAAGACTTTAAAGAACAAGCGTAAAATAGGGAGTGATAAGGAGATTCGTATCAAATCACCACTATTATCCTTAGCCCCACGGCGGGCACTAAACTGTTTAACCCTAAATCGGATAACAATTAAATTTGTACGCGATTTTAAGGTTAAGTGATTTGATTTAACACAAATAATCAAGAATATTAAATATGAAATAAACAACCAAATCAGTTGTAAAGTTATGGCCGAGCCCGAACTTAGATTGAATGGTGACCTCGTCCTCGATTGGACCCTTGGTTCGAGCCCAGTTGTGAATGAAGAATAAAACAATTAAATAAGAACTTGAGCAATAGCTAAAAAGTAGAAAAATAAACTATTTCTTTGATTTGCATGTTACAGTATGTGTTACATAAGAAAAACTTCCCCTTTATATGTTAGGTAAGTTTCATCCCTAGTATACGTCTAAAAAGGTAAAAAATCTTCTTTTCTCGGTAATTACTGATCCATACTTGACATCGAGCGAGATCCGCACCGTGATATCTGGTTAGGTGCGAATATCACGGCCCTATATCCGTCGTGTGTAACCGTTTACCGTATTTTCCGAGGTCTTAGAACTCGTTCTGGGTCTGGTGCATGTCGTTTTATCATACCCGATGATGAGCACATCGTTCACCTTTCATGTATCTCGATACAAAGGGCTCCCAGCCTCGATTCCAATCTCGTGCGTCCATGCCCTTTTTCCATTTTTTTAACCGGGAAATCAGGATATGCATTATTCCTGATTTTACCCCTATACAGATTGGGAAAAAGAAAGATTGACTTGGACAAATTAAGAAAGGGGAAGTGAAATTTTACACGTTATCTAATGAAGAAGTAAAAAGGAATTGTAAAATCAACTCAAATTGAAATGTTGGGAAATTATTCATCTACCTATTTTTAAGTACGTCAAATTGTTATTTTATTTATATATCTAAAAAAGATTTTTTCCTTTTATATGAAAATTTCTACTATGGTATTAAAAGTACTAAATATTATTTTTTAAGTACTTATAAACTTATTATTATTTTTAAAAATGGGTCCCCCCCAAATTTGGGGACCTAAGGCACAAGCCTTACTACTGAAAAGGTTAGAGTCGGTCTTGCCTTAGGGTGCGATCCTTTTCTGAACCCTGCGTGAATACGGAATACCTTGTGCATTGGACTGTCCTTTTAATCTCTTCACCTCTCACTTCTCATATTTTCTGCCTTCTTTGGACCTATACCCTAAAATATAAAACAAAACTCCAAATGGAAGTTGCAACTCATGTTTTTAAAGAATAATTTTCTAAGAAATTTTATTATTTTACTAGAAATATTAAAGAAATTAGAAAAGATACCGATTAACTTAAATCCAAGAAAATATTACAATTCCAAATTCTACCAATGTGTGTACCAAGACCTGGTGTTACAAGTGTATGAGCATCTAGTAGATTATACAAAACCCCAAATACTGTCTGAAATAAAAATAGACAGAATGAAAATACAAGGAGAGACACTGGTAGCTACAGAAAGGACCAGCAAGGAAGCTCACCACTATGCCTCTGGATAACGTGGATGTATGATGATAGGTCCTCCACTAGTACCTGCCTCAGATCCTGCACAAAAAGTGCAGCAAGTGTAGCATGAGTACGTAAACAACATGTACCCAGTAAGTATCAAGCCTAATCTCGAAGTTGTAGAGACGAGATGGCCGACTTTGACACTCACAAAGAGTCAATAATAATAAATAAAATAAAAATAGCAATATCTAGATCAACATGATTTATAGAATTTACAATGATTTGTTTTAACCAGCAGAAATAATTAAATTCCTTCAAATGCAACAATTCTCAATATAATAATTAAATTTCCTTTAATTCCAATAAATTTCCAATTTATCAATTAGTCTCATTTATAGGAATAACAATAATTCCTTAACAAGCAGGGATAATAATTCTTTAAATTCCAAAGATTTCCAATTTATCAATTAGATTCACAAGCTGCAATAAACTATCAAAGTATCGTGTAATTATTATTATTAGGTACGATTTTTGCCGAGGTCGTACAACCCGATCCAGAGTGTCGTGTACAATGACGAGGGATGTGCGGCGCGATCCATAGATGCATCTATCCTGCCGAGGCGTTTGGCCCGTTCCACAAGAAAGGAGGACATTTTCTTATGTACCTCCGGAAGGAGAGTATATTTATTATAAGATGAATTCGGAAGGAAGAATAATTTCTCTTAACAATTAATTAATTTAAACAGAAAATCAAGCATATGAGATTTCTATCCTTTAATAATTTTTATAAACAATTCATAAAACAATTCATATATACATATATATATATATATATATATATATATATATATATATATATATATATATATATATATATATATTTATCAAATAATGTTAATTAAACAAAGAATACAATTTACACAAGTAATTCCTGCTTTGAGTCCTAAACTACCCGGACTTTAGCATTAATAGTAGCTACGCATGGACTCTCGTCACTCGTGCGTACATAGCCCCCACAATTAGCAAAAATTATTACTTTAATTACCTATGAGTTAATTTTCCCATCACAAGATTAGACAAGAGACTTACCTCAATTTGCTCTGATTTAATCCAATAGTAGGCCTTTTCCTCGATTATCCAACTCTGAATGGCTTGAATCTAGCCAAAATAATTCGATACAATTACTAAATATTTATAGGAATCAATTTCATAAGAAATACTACATTTTAAAATAAAAATCCAAAAATTAGGTCAAAAATTGCCACGTCTCAGAATCCCAGAAAACTCACAAAATCCGATAACCCATTCAATTATGAGTCCAACCATATCATTTTCACTCAAATCCAACTCCGAATCGATACCGAAATCTCAAAAATTCATTTCTATGAGATCTCTAAAAGTTTTCCAAAATTTCAATCTCAAAACACTAATTAAATGGTGAAAACAAAGATATATTCGTGTATATTGACCAAATCCGAGTTAGAATCACTTACTCCAATGTCTTTCCTTGAAAATCTATCAAAATTCGCCTCTGCTCAAGCTCCAATTTGTTAAAAATGGCGAATGAGACAAATGCCCTCCTTTATAATTCTGCCCAGGCAGCCCTCGATCCTCGGCCTCGATCATGGTTCGATCATGGCCCTCGATCATGGCCTCGATCCTCGGCCTCGATCGTGGTTCGATCATAGCCCTCGATCATGGCCTCGATCCCGGCCTCGCTCGTGGCTTCGATCATGACCCTCGAGCCTTTGCTTTCGATCATGACCCTCGAGCCCTGCCTTCGATCATGACCCTCGATCATGGCCTCAATCTTGGGCCTCGATCTTGGGCTCGATCACAACCCAGAATTTCCAGCAAAAGAGAAAAATTGCAACAGTTGTTTTAAGTCAAACGTTTGATCCATTAACCATCCGAAACTCACTCGAGGCCCTCGGGACCTCAACCAAATATACCAACAAGTCCTAAAACATCATAGGAACTTATTTGAAACCTCAAATCACATAAAACGATGCTAAAACCACGAATTGTGCTACAATTCAAGCTTAATGAAACTTAAAATTTCCAACTTCTACATTCAATGTCGAAACCTATCAAATCGAGTCCGATTGACCTCAAATTTTGCACAGAAGTCATAAATGACATAACGGAGCTATGAAATATTTTAGAATTGGATTCCGACTCCGATATCAAAAAGTTAACTCCCTGGTCAAACTTTCAAACTTAAATTCATATTTTAGCCATTTCAAGCCTAATTTAACTACGGACTTCCAAATAAAATTCCGAACACGCTCTTAAGTCCAAAATCACCATACGGAGCTGTTGGTATCATCAAAATTCTGTTCCGGGGTTGTTTTCTCAAAATGTTGACCAGAGTCAAACTTGGCCTTTTAAAGCCAACTTAAGGAACCAAGTGTTCCGATTTCAACCCAAACACTTTCAAATCCCGATCTAACCATCCCCGCAAGTCATAAATCATTAAAAACACATACGAGAAGTTTTATTTTAGGGAACAGGGTTCTAAAAGTCAAAATGACTGATTGGGTCATTACATTCTCCACCTCTTAAACTAACGTTCGTCCTCGAACGAGTTTAGAATTATACCTGAAGTGCTGAATAAGTATGGATATCTGCTCCGCATATTTTCCTCGGCCTCCCAAGTCTCTTCCTCGACTGGTTGGCCCCTCCACTGGACATATACTACAGAAATCCTCTTGGACCTCAACTGGCGAACTTGTTTATCAACAATGGCAACTGGTTCTTCTTCATAGCCCAAACTATTATCTAGTTAAACTGTGCTGAAGTCTAACACATGTGATAGGTCGGCATCATATTTCTGGAGCATAGATACATGAAAAATTGGATGAACTCCCGATAGACTGGGAGGCAATGCAAGCTCATAAGCAACCTGCCCAACTTGTCTCAACACCTCAAATGGGCCTATAAACCTTGGGCTCAACTTGCCCTTCTTCCCGAATCTCATGATTCCCTTCATCGGCAAAACCTTCATAAAAACTTTTTCACCTATCATAAAGGATAAATCACGTGCTTTCTTATCTTCATAACTCTTCTGTCTGGACTGCACTGTACGAAGTCGCTCCTGAATAAACTTTACCTTTTCCAAGGCATCCTTCCCCAAATTAGTACCATATAACTTAGCTTCACCGGTCTCAAACCACCCGATGGGCGAACGACATCGCCGATCATTTAAAGCCTCAAATGGAACCATCTCGATGCTGGATTGGTAACTTTTATTATAAGCAAACTTGGCCAAAGGCAAGAAAAGATCCCACTGACCTCCAAAGTCAATCACACATGCCCCGAGCATATCCTCCAAAATCTGAATTGTCCGCTCTGACTGCCCGCCGGTCCGCGAATGAAAGGCTGTGCTGAGATCTACACGGGTCCCCAATTCACTCTATACTGCTCTCCAGAAATGTGAAGTAAACTGAGGGCCTCTATCTGATATGATAGAAATTGGCACACCGTGCAACTGAACTATCTCCTGAATATAAATCTGGGCCAACCTCTCTGAAGTATACGTAGTCACAATCGGAATGAAGTGTGCCGACTTGGTCAACTTGTCAACAATGACCCAAACTGTATCAAACTTCTGCAAGGTCCGTGACAACCCAACTACAAAGTCCATAGTGATGCGTTCCCATTTTCACTATGGTATAGTCATCTGCTGAAGTATGCCACCTGGCCTCTGGTGCTTATATTTAACTTGATGGCAATTTAGACACCTAGCTACATACTCAACTATGTCCTTTTTCATTCGTCGCCACCAATAATGCTGCCTCAGGTCACGATACATCTTAGTAGCACCTGGATGAATAGAATACCGAGAACTGTGTGCCTCCTCTAGGATCTTTTTCTTCAGTCCATCCACATTAGGAACACATAGACGATCCTGGAGTCGTAGAACACCATCCGCTCCAGTAGTAACTTCCTTGGCACCACCCCGTAGTATCGTTTCTCGAAGAACCATTAAGTGTGGATCATCATACTGGCGAGCCTTGATCTGTTCAAATAGTGAAGACTGAGCTACAACACATGCAAGAACTCGATTGGGCTCTGAAATATCTAACCGCACAAGTCTATTGACCAAGGACTGAATATCCAAATCTAATAGCCTCTCCTCTGCTGAAATGAATGCCAAACTACATATACTCTCCGCCTTTCTACTCACGGCATATGCAAACATATTTGCTTTGCACGGATGATATAGGATAGTAATATCATAATCTTTCAGTAACTCCAGCCATCTGCGCTGCCTCAAATTTAGGTCCCTCTGCTTGAACAAATGCTGCAAATTGCGATGATCAGTGTAAACTTCACAAGACACCCCATAAAGATAATGCCTCCAAATCCTAAGAGCGTGAACAACCGCCGCTAACTCCAAATCATATACTGGATAATTCTTCTTGTGGGGCTTCAGCTGACGTGAAGCATATGCAATAACTCGCCCTTCCTGCATCAGTACACAACCTAAGGTAACACGTGAAGTGTCACAATACACTGTATACATCCCCGAACCGGAAGGCAACACTAACATTGGTGTTGCAGTCAATGATGTCTTGAGCTTCTTAAAGCTCGCCTCACAATCATCGGACCATCGGAACGGAGCACCCTTCTGGGCTAATTTGGTCAAAGGTGCTGCAATAGATGAAAAACCCTATACGAACCGACGATAATAACATGCTAAACCCAGAAAACTCCTGATCTCAATCGCCGAAGTGGGACGATGCCAATTCTGAACTGCCTCAATCTTTTTGGGATCAACCTTAATGCCCTCGCCCGATACAATATGTCCCCAAAATGCTACAGACTCTAGCCAAAACTCACATTTAGAGAACTTAGCATATAGCTTTTATTCCCGCAACGTATGAAGCACTACTCTCATATGCTGCTCATGCTACTCCTTACTGTGCGAGTAGATCAAAATATCATCAATGAAGACAATGACAAACGAATTAATATATGGCCTGAATACCCTGTTCATCAAATCCATAAACGCTGTCGGGGAGTTAGTCAGACCGAAGGACATCACCAAAAACTCATAATGACCATATCTAGTCCGGAAAGCAGTCTTCAGAACATCCGAATCCCGAATCTTCAACTGATGGTACCCCGATCTCAAGTCGATCTTAGAGAACATCCTAGCACCCTACAACTGGTCAAATAGATTATCAATACGCGACAACGGGTACTTGTTCTTAGTAGTGACTTTGTTCAATTGGCGATAATCAATACACATCCGCATTGTTCCATCCTTCTTCTTGACAAATAATACCGGTGCACCCCAAGGCGATACACCCGGTCTGACGAACCCTTTGGCCAGTAACTCTTCAAGTTGTTCTTTCAATTCTTTTAGAGCCATGCGATACGGTGGGATAGATATAGGCTAGGTATCTGGAGCCAAGTCAATACAGAAATTAATATCACAATCAGGTGGCATACCTGGAAGATCTGAAGGAAATACATCGGAGAACTCCCGAACTGCAGGCACGAAATCAATAACTGGAGTCTCTACAGTAGTATCCCGAACATAGGCTAGTTAAGCCAAACAACCCTTCTAAATAATGTGTTGAGCCTTTATAAAAGAAATAACTCGATTAAATGAACTAACAGACGAACCCTTCCACTCCGGCTTAGGCAATGCTGGAATAGCCAAGGTAACAGTCTTGGCATGACAATCTAGAATTGCATGATATGGAGATAACCAGTCCATGCCTAGAATAATTTCAAATTTGGTCATCTCAAGCAATAGGAGATCTGCTCTAGTTTCATAACCACAGAATGTAATGATACATGACCTGTAGATCTGGTTCACAACAATAGAATCACCCACATAAGTGGACGCATAAACAAGAGTACTCAAGGACTCACGAGAAACACCTAGGAATGGAGCAAATAAAGATGACACATATGAATATGTAGATCCCGGATCAAATAATATTGAGGCATCTTTTCCACAAATAGAAATAATACATGTAATCACGGCATCTGAGGCCTCTGCATCTGGTATGACCGGAAAAGCATAGAATCGAGCTGGAACGCCAACTTGCTGGCCTCCACCTCTAGGACGACCCCTACCCACATGTCCTTCACCTCTTGGTGGTCGGACAACTGGTAGAGCAACTGGTCCGGTAATCATAGGTTGCTGACCCTGTTGCACTAGTTTACCCCAAAGCTTGGGGCAGAATCTCTGTATGTGACTGGGATTCCCGCACTCGTAACAACTCTTCGATGAGATGTGCTACTAACTAAGAGTCTGGCCCTGGGGAACTGAATACCCACTGTAAGGACCCTGAATAGCTGGTGGGCGATAAGAACACTCTGGTATAGCACTAAAATAAGATCGCACTGGAGCACCCCGAGGAGGCGGTAGTGCTAGATATGGGGGCTTGCTGGACTGCCCTCTCACGGACTGACCTCTACCCTCAGACGGAGCACCTCTGAACTCTCCAGAATACCTAAACCACTTATCTCTCATAACCTGCTCTCGACTCCACTAACGTACACTCTCAATCCTGCGGGCTATCTCTACGACCAGCTCATAAGAAGTACCCATCTCAACCTCTCGAGCCATAGTGGCCTGAATTCCATTATGTAAACCCACAACAAACCTCCACGCTCTCTCCGCCTCAGTAGGGAGTATCATAAGTGCATGGCTAGATAACTCAGAGAACCTCGCCTCATAATCGGTCACTGATATCTGACCCTGCTAGAGCTGCTCAAACTGAAACAACAACTCTTCCCTCTGAGAGGGTGGAATATATACCTGTCCAGGAAAATACGGGTGAACCTGTCCCAAGTCATGGGAGGAGAATCTGCTGGTCTGCCAAGAACATAAGACTGCCACCATCTACGGGCTTTGCCCTCTAGCTGAAAAGTATCAAAGTCTACCCCATGAGACACCAATATCCTCATATTGTACAGTCTATCCTTGCACCGATCAATCAAATCTTGGGGATCCTCATGTCGCTCTCCCCCAAAGACAGGAGGATGTAGTCTAGTCCATCTGTCCAATAGTTTCTGCGGATCAACAGCTACAGTTGGCCTGGGCTAAGGTGTAGCTGCTGCCACTGGCCGGAATCCACCCACGGGTATTGCACCTTGGGTCTAATATACAGTAGTTGCTTGTCCATGAGCCTACGCGGTAGGGGTCTGTGCTCCCCCGCCCGCCTGGGATATGGCTGGGTCTGCTGGAAATAAACCGGCCTAAGACATATTGTCCATGAACCACAACATACGACCCATAACATCCTGGAATCCCGATGCAGATGTGAAATTCACCGGAGCTGACTCTGCCACAGGAACCTCATCATGTTCTTCAACAATGGGGTTCTCTGCTGGACCCACTGGCGGCATAACTGGAACAGTTCTGGAACGTCCTCGCCCTCTACCATGGGCTGGAGCCCTCCCTCGACCTCTGTCTCGGCCTCTAGCAACTGGGGGAGTAGCTCTTCCCTGGTCTGGAACCTCATTAGAGCGTGTTCTCACCATCTGTGAGAGAATAAGAGAAGGATATTTAGTACTACATCAATTGCACGATGGAATATGAAGAAAGGTAGTTTCCTAACACCCTATAGCCTCTCGAAGATAAGTACAGACGTATCCGTACCGATATGCGAAACTCTATTAGGTTTGCTCTTAACGTGTGAGACCTACGTGAACCTAGTGCTCTGATACCATATTGTCATGACCCAATTTCACATATAGGTCGTGATGGTTCCCAACACTACAGCTAGGCAAGCCAACAAATAAATTAAACATATATCAATTATTTTCAGAATAAGTTTCTAAGAAATTTTATTATTTACTAGCAATATTAAAGAAATTAGAAAAGATACCGATTAACTTAAATCTAAGAAAATATTACAATTCCAAATTCTACCAATGTGTGTGCCAAGACCTGGTGTCACAAGTGTATGAGCATCTAGTAGATTATACAAAACCCCAAATACTGTCTGAAATAAAAATAGACAGAATGAAAATACAAGGAGAGGCACTGGTAGCTACAGAACGGCCCAGCAAGGCAGCTCATCACTACGCCTCTGGATAACGTGGATGCACGATGATAGGTCCTCCACTAGTACCTGCCTCAGATCCTGCACAAAAAGTACAGCAAGTGTAGCATGAGTACGTAAACAACGTGTACCCAGTAAGTATCAAGCCTAATCTCGAAGTGGTAGAGACGAGATGGCCAACTTTGACACTCACTAAGAGTTAATAATAATAAATAAAATAAAAATAGAAATATCTAGATCAACACGATTTATAGAATTTACAATAATTTTCTCTAACCAGCAGAAATAATTAAATTCCTTCAAATGCAACAATTCTCAATATATTGATTAAATTCCTTCAATTCTAATAAATTTCCAATTTATCAATTAGTCTCATTTACAGGAATAATAATAATTCCTTAACAAGCAGGGATAATAATTCTTTAAATTTCAAATATTTCCAATTTATCAATTAGATTCACAAGCTGCAATAAACTATCAAAGTTTCGTGTAATTATTATTATTAGGCACGATTTCTGCCGAGGTCGTACGGCCCAATCCCGAGTGTCATGTACACTGCCGAGGGACGTGCGGCGCGATCCATAGATGCATCTATCCTGCCGAGGTGTTCGGCCCGCTTTACAAAAAAGGAGAACATTTTCTTATGTACGTCCGGAAGGAGAGTATATTTATTATAAGATAAATTTGGGAGGAAGAACAATTTCTCTTATTAATTAATTAATTTAAACAGAAAATCAAGCATATGAGATTTCCATCCTTTAATATTTTTATCAACAATTAACACAATATATATATATATATATATATATATATATATATATATATATATATATATATATATATATATATATAAAAATTTGGGAGGAAGAACAATTTCTCTTATTAATTAATTAATTTAAATAGAAAATCAAGCATATGAGATTTCCATCCTTTAATATTTTTATCAACAATTAACACAATATATATATATATATATATATAAATTAAATAAAGAATACAATTTACACAAGTAATTCATGCTTTGAGTCCTAAACTACCTGGACTTTAGCATTAATAGTAGCTACGCACGGACTCTCATCACCTCGTGCGTACGTAGCCCCCACAATTAGCAACAATTATTACTTTAATTACCTATGGGGTAATTTTTCCCTCACAAGATTAGACAAGAGACTTACCTCAATTTGCTCCGATTTAATCCAATAGTAGGCCTTTTCCTCGATTATCCAACTCTGAATGGCTTGAAACTAGCCAAAATAATTTGATACAATCACTAAAAATTATAGGAATCAATTTCATAAGAAATACTATATTTTTAAATAAAAATCCGAAATTAGGTCAGAAATCGCCCGTGGGGCCCATATCTCAGAATCCGGCGAAAGTCACAAAATCCGATAACCCATTTAATTACGAGTCCAACCATACCAGTTTCACTCAAATCCGACTCCGAATCGATACCGAAATCTCAAAAATTCATTTATATGAGATTTCTAAATTGTTTGCAAAATTTTAATCTCAAAATACTAATTAAATAATGAAAACAATGATATATTCATATATATTGACCAAATCCGAGTTAGAATCACTTACCCCAATGTCTTTCCTTGAAAATCTATCAAAAGTCGCCTCTGCTCAAGCTTCAATTTGTTAAAAATGGCGAATAGGACGAATGACCTCCTTTATAATTCTGCCCAGGCAGCCCTCGATCCTCGGCCTCGATCGTGGTTCGAGCATGGCCTTAATCCTCATCCTCGATCATGTCCTCGATCCTCGGCCTCGATCGTGGTTCGATCATGGCCCTCGATCATGGCCTCGATCCTCGGCCTCGATCCTCGGCCTCGATCGTGGCTTCGGTCATGACCCTCAAGTCTTTGCCGTCGATCATGACCCTCGAGCTGTAACGACCCGGCCAGTCGTTTCGAGAGTTATAGCCCAATTTTCCCATTTCTTCTTCTTTATATGTTGTTCAACTGTGTTTAGTTGTATCGAGTTGGTAGGTTTGGGTTCGGAGTAGTTTTGGAGTGAAATGAATACTCAGTCTCTTAGTTAAAAAGCTAAGTTAGAAAAGTCAACCGAAAGTTGACTTATCAGTAAACAAATTCGAATTTGGATTTTTATGATTCGATTAGCTTTGTTGGATGATTTTGTACTTAGTAGTGTGTCCGAAATGTAATTTAGAGGTCCGTGGTAGAATTATGCTTGAATTGGCGAAAGTTAGAAGTTTAGAAGTTCTTAGGCTTGAATCCGAGGTTGATTTAGTATTTTGGTGTTATTTTGGGTGTTCCGAAGGTTCGACTAAGTTCGGGTAGTGATATATGACTTGTTGGAATTATTGGTTGAGGTACCGAGTGCCTCGGGTGAGTTTCGGATAGGTTTGGGTTGTGTTGTGCTCGTTTTTCTTATGTTTCGACGCCCTTTCTTCAAGCATAAATGATATCATATTGAACATATGAGCTCCGATTTCTTTTTTGATTGAAGCATTAGATCCGTATCGTAATTACGGACCCGTAGCAAAAAGAATTTTATGGTCATTTTACTAAGAATTAGGTTGCCAGATTTTGTAGATTAATTACGACGTTGCCACTGACGGCGTATTTAAAATCTGCACTAATTACAAATATTAAAACCTACATATCTCCTTCATTATAAGGTCAAATTGAGTGATTCAAAAACCTAACTTGACTAACATTTTACAAGGAATTCATTGGAGACATAACAAGTGAATTTCTGAATCGTTTGGCATGAGAAACGAGGCTGAATAGCTGGCAGAAAAATATATAAAACAAGAGTTTGTTCATTAGGTCATATTTTGAGTTGGGGAGCTCGAATTGGGACGATTTTAGAGGCGATTTTCACCATAAGGATTGGGGTAAGTGTTCTATACTCATTTTTGATTATATTTCATGAATCCATCTTCGTTTTTGGGATTTGATTGATGATTTCAAAGTGAAATTGAAGGAGTTAGAGTTTGAATTTTGGAGAGTTTAAGTGAAGATTTGAGGGACCAAACAGAGTCTGATTTTGATGAATTTTATATGGTTAGACTTGGGAGAGGACGAGGTTTATTATTCTTCCATTTTTGACTGATTTCGAGACGTGGGCCCGGGGGCCGGGTTTTGGTCGATTTCGAAGTTTTGGCATATTTTGTAGTTTTTATTATGGAATTCGATTCGTTAGCCTATGTTGATGGTATTAATCTGATTATGGTTAGATTTGGAGCTTTTGGAGACCGAGTCCAGAGACGAGGCCATCCCGGAGTAGGATTTTACGTTGTTAAGGTAAATAACAGTTTTAATTCTGGCTTTGAGGGTATAAACCCGTAGAATTTGATATCGTGTGACTGTTTGGAGGTGATACCCACGCTAGGTGACGGGCGTGTGGGTGTATACCTCGAGGGATTGAGACTTGGTCCGTCTCGTGAGGCCTCATGGCCATCATCTGTGTTTACGTAGTTACTTGTTGTCGAACTTGTCTGCCTTCATGTTAGAGATCATGCTTAGGCTTTATTCATGCTCACATTATTTGTATTCAGTCATAGAAATTATTGTACATGTTTAACTTAGTCTCTATTATTTGCTAATATGCTGTGATACTTGATGTGGGCTGTGTTCCCTTATTTGTTGATGATGGTGAGGCTAGTGATGTACATGATTGAGTGAGGCCGAGGACCTGGTTGTGAGGATATTAATACCATAGCGCATGAGTTGTCCATGCGGGTCCAGGTATTGATACCATAGCGCGTGAGTTGTCTGCATAACACGTGAGTTGACCGTGCGGATCCAGGTATTGATATGATGGCACGTGAGTTGTCCGTGCTTAGCGCTTGGGCTTTGGGAGCCCCTCCGGAGTCTGTACACACCCCCAGTGAGCGCAGAGTGTTGAGCGTTGAGTGCTGAGTGATGGAGTGACATTGCTGTGAGATTGCATTTACTTTTATTGTTGCTGTATTTACCTGTTAATTTTTCTTGTAGTCTTACTGATTTATGAAATTACCTGTCTACTCCTGTTTGTACTTAATTGTGAAAATAATAATTGAATTATTCTGCTTAGCTCGTTACTACTGCTAAGTTCCTTAGTTATTTCTGTTACTACTACGTCAGTTGTACTCATACTACACCCTGCACTTTATGTGTAGATCCAGGTGAGTTAGAGCGTAACGATCGTTGAGTTCAGGCCGTCTATCTGTGGAGATTGCAAGATAGTTGCTAGCGTCAGCAGGACCTTGTTACTCCTCTTATCATTTCTTCTTTTGGACAGTTAGACAACTTATATATCGTAGTTCATAGTTTTAGATGCTCATGACTTAGTGACACCCTGATATTTGGGGCTCGTTTCCGTATTTTTCTATATTATATTTAGAATTGATTTAGTTTATGAAAAATTTAAATATTGAAATATTTTATTAAATTCTTATAATCGGTTTAGTAGTAATATTTTGGGAAGTAGGCTTGCCTTGTCACACGATAGGTGCCATCACAACCATGGTTAGGTTTTGGGTCGTGACACGAGCCCTGCCTTCGATCATGACCCTCGATCATGGCCTCGATCTTGGGCTCGATTACAACCCAGAATTTTCAGTAGAAGAGAAAAATTGCAGCAACTGTTTTAAGTCCAATGTTTGATCCGTTAACTATCTGAAACTCACCCGAGACCCTCGGGACCTCAACCAAATATACTAACAAGTCCTAAAACATAATACGAACTTATTTGAAACCTCAAATCACATAAAACGACGTTAAAACCACGAATTATGCTCCAATTCAAGCTTAATGAAACTTAAAATTTCCAACTTTTACATTCGATGTCGAAACCTATCAAATCGAGTTCGATTGACCTCAAATTTTGCATACAAGTCATAAATGACATAACAGAGCTATGAAATTTTTCAGAACTGGATTCCGACTCCGATATCAAAAGTCAACTCTTCGATCAAATTTCCAAACTTAAATTTCTATTTTTGCCATTTCAAACCTAATTCAACTACAGACTTCCAAATAAAATTTCGAACACGCTCCTAAGTCCAAAATCACCATACGGAGCTGTTAGAATCATCAAAATTCTTTTCCGGGGTCATTTTCTCAAAATGTTGACCGAAGTCAAACTTGTCCTTTTAAAGCCAACTTAAGGAACCAAGTGTTCCGATTCCAACCCAAACACTTCTAAATCCCAAACCAACCATCCCCGCAAGTCATAAATCATTAAAAGCACATACGAAAAGTTTTATTTTAGGGAACGAGGTTCTAAAAGTTAAAATGACCGGTTGGGTCATTACAATTACTATACTATATATATATCTTAAGATATATATATATATATTGAATATAGCTTATAGCTTATATACCAATTACTTAACTAATGTACGATATATTTAATTCTGGTTAGTTAATATATTTTTTTATATAAAAAAATTAATGTGTTATTTCAGGATTATAGAAGATTAAAATGTAATCATAATTTTATAGAAGTTGTTTCACACCTCTGCTGACTATTATATGTCTACCGAGGTTTTCACCAGTTAAAGATCTCAATTTTAACACGATCGAGAATTCTTAATCTAACTAATTCTTAATCTAGAACATTAAAATGTAATCATAATTTTATTCACTTGAAATAATTTTTTATTGATTTATGGAATCCTTATTTAATGCACTCTTTTTTTCATAAAAAAGAAAGAAAGAAACAAATAATAAAATGGATAGATTAGTAAATAAATATTCCATGGGAAGAGAAGTAGTGGGTTTTTCCATGGGAAAATAATTTTTTATTAAAAGTTTTTAAAATTTTCGACCGATTTCAGTCGGAAATTGGGAAATACTCTTGTCCCACATCTGCTGAAAGATGTGAGCTTTTCCATCTTATAAGTTGAGATATGATGCATAGAGTCCAACAATTGTGGACTAAAAATAAATAAGCAAATATAGGAAGGGTTGTAGTTAGTACTTAGTAATAAGATTTAATTTTCTATACTAGTACTAATTAGTAATATAGTAATAAGATATAATATTGTGATGCTATGATATCTCTAGCTGGGGAGTATATATGCGATACAAAAAAAAAATATATTTGGATGATTTCTAAAATTATTATATATTTAAAATTTCGACCGATTATGGTCGGTATTTTGAAAATTAAAAAATAATTAATTAATTAATACCGACCGATTTCGGTCTGTAAATGTAGTTTGACTGTTAGTCAATGCATTGAAATTTTCGACCGATTTCGGTCAAAACACCTTAGCGACCATTATTTTTCCTACTAATTAAAAACGGTCGGAAATCGGTCGCTTTTTCTTAATTTTTGACCGATTTCGGTCAATTTTCTTGGACGAAATTAGCCAGTTTTTTAGCAGTGAATACTTGCATTTACAAATCAAAGTTGAGAAAAGTGGGAATATCCTCGATTCTTTTTGCATTTTAACATATAAAATTTGCAAAATTTTAGAGGTGATTTTCGACTCACAATTCGATATTTGATCTTCTTTCCTCTGCAATAGGGTTCACTTAATTTAATTTACAGCTGACCAGAATTAGGTGCTGACACATTTTGACAGTTTCACGTAAGAGGCTAATAATGGAGAGTCATCTCATGTGGTTTTAATTAGTTAGGTACAATTATAAGACTAATGACTCTGACTTATTTTGTATCCTAAGATATGTATGTGGATGCCAGTGATGAATATTATAGAGACGCAATCAAGAAAAGATAGGAATTGAACTACTAACGTACAAACACCACAATACATAGTACAATAGGTACAATGCGTAGGATGTTAATTTGACAAGACGGAAGTAGCTGTGACAATATAATGTTATTAGCTAAGAAACAATATTACTATGACTATTAGTTATCAATCAATATAAATGGAGAAACACTAACTGAATCAGATAATCAATTATTTTGCTTTCATAACCATTAATACGTCAATTATTTATCAAGTTTAGTGACTATCAAATTCAAATGAGTTGAAACTTCAAGCTGGAGTGGTTTTAAAGAAACTACTCAAAGATTCTTTTGAAGGTGAAAGCATTTATCAGTAATATATACTAATGAATGATTGTTTATATTTCTTTATTTTTCCCTTTCCATTTCTCGTGAACTTTCTTTTGTTTTTCCTATTTCTTATTTTTTTTCTTAAGATAGATGCTGCAATAAAAAGATTGTACTTGTCAAGTCTTTTCTTTTATATGCATGCATGGATAATGACCATCTGTTAGAATTTGGGTAGTGTTTTCAGAGGGCAGAGCTACAATGCTAGATACGAATTTGCACGAATTCAATTGTTTTTACTTAGACCTTAATTATATCTGTATTAAAAAATTCATTAAATATATGAATATATTTAATTACGAATCTAGTAATTTTTTTGTTATAAAATCCAAAATATATACTTCAAGTCTTTGCTCCGGCACTCCATAATTTTTAGGGTTTGGCCATGACTACTGTCTTTGTATACGGTCGAAATAGATTTCGGCCTTCCTACGTTCGATCGAGTTCGAGTGTTAAAAAGTCGGAATGAGATTTTTGGGAGTTAGCTCCGAAGTCGGTACTAACGAGCCTTGAGCCCGAAGGTCGCTCGAGGAGTCGGCTCGATAATCCTATCGATCCCGTGACCGAATCGATCCGCAAGGCACTGCTTCGAGGTCGGAAATGTGCGACGCCCATCTCGAAGGTCGAACTCGAGCCAAGACCGAAGGCCCGACCCAGTAACGAGTTCGAGCCAGTATCGAGCTCACAGACAAGAGCCGTTGCGACCGCACCACGAGAGAGAATCTTGGCGGGAATCAAGGAAGAGACAAGTCATTATGGGCCTTCCACTATATGTTTTATTTTATTGCTTTTTGTAATGACCCTCTTCTATAAAAGGGGGAATCCTTGTAAGCTAAAGGGCAGAGACAAAAAAATCACTTCTCAGATTGAAAGATATCCCTTTGTATTTGCTTTACTTTATCTCATTCATTCTTATTGCCCACTATTTGCATTCTCATAGTCAAGAATATACGTATCTCTATTTCTCTACATGATTTATATCGAATTGTATCGCATATCCTTAGAACCATACATAAAATCTAACGCTATCTGATTTTTTCGGTAAACAGTTTGGCGCCCACCGTGGGGCTAAGGGTAACAGTGATCGTTTGATACAAATCTAAAATACACGCCAGCTTGCAACTTCAAATCAGCAATGACTTTACCTATCGACCATGAGGCCAGCTTTCAAGATGAAACCAACAACTTGGCACCCGGGGCCGGAAGTCCAATTAACGATGGCACCGAGGCTCGAATCGAACTACCCAAAATTCGACCCTACACCAGGCCCTCAAATTCCCGACATCGAGAGGTGTGAAAACGGTGTACGGAGAACAACCAGCCGCAAAGGAAATGTTCACCGTCGAGGAAGCTAAGCCAATGTCCTCACCTTCGCCGATAAAAGGATCGGGCTCGGAATGAGAACAGGACACCAAATAACAATCACAGACATCAGCTTCGACCCAGCCAGATAACCAGAAGATTGAAGAGGATGATGATCAAAGGGTCACTCGATCTTTCATGATTCCTGATGACTCCGACGCCACCAAATCAATAATCGAGGAACTGTAGCAAGTCACATTAGTCGAGTACTGGCCCGAGCGAAAGGTAT
Source organism: Nicotiana tomentosiformis (assembly GCF_000390325.3). NCBI lineage: Eukaryota > Viridiplantae > Streptophyta > Magnoliopsida > Solanales > Solanaceae > Nicotiana > Nicotiana tomentosiformis. The sequence goes on along the minus strand of NC_090822.1, from coordinate 467,419 downwards.
ACTTGGGAATGGGTTGAGCCCCGAACTCAGGAAGAAATTCATTCAATTTCTTATCGATAACATCGATTGTTTTGCCTGGTCCCATTTAGATATAACAGGGATCCCGCCGGACATAACGATGCATCGGCTAAGTTTGGACCCTAGGTTCAGACCGGTGAAGCAAAAGAGAAGACCCCAGTCCGAGGGAAAGCACGCATTTATAAAGGACGAGGTAACCAAGCTTCTCAAAGTAGGGTCCATTCGGGAGATGAGTATCCCGAATGGTTAGCCAACGTAGTTGTAGTGCCTAAAAAGGGAATAAACTTAGAATGTGTGTGGACTATAAGGAATTGAACAAAGTATGCCCCAAAGATTCCTTTCCGCTGCCCAACGTCGATCACATGATCGATGCAATGGCCGGCCACAAGATCCTCACTTTTATCGATGCCTATTCCGGGTATAATTAAATCCAGATGAACCCGGAGGACCAGAAAAAGACTTCATTTGTCACCAAATATGGAACGTATTGTTATAATGTGATGCCCTTCGGGCTAAAGAATGCAGGGGCTACTTACCAACGCCTAGTAAATAAAATGTTCGAAGAACAAATAGGAAAATCAATGGAAGTTTATATTGATGACATACTATTTAAATCCCTGCGCGCAGAGGATCATTTGACCCATTGCAGGAAACGCTCGAAATTTTGAGGAAATACAACATGAAGCTCAACCCCGAAAAATGTGCTTTCAGGGTTGGTTCGGGCAAGTTCCTCGGGTTCATGGTGTCACATCGGGGAATAGAGATTAACCCCGATAAAATCAAGGCCATCGAAGACATCGTCATTGTGGACAGCGTGAAAGCTGTACAAAGGCTAACGGGTCGGATTGCAGCCTTAGGCCGGTTCATTTCAAGATCATCTAATCGAAATCACAAAATTTTCTCTCTACTCAAAAAGAAGAATGATTTTGCTTGGACCCTGGAGTGCCAACAAGCATTAGAGGAACTAAAACGATATCTATCAAGCCCACCACTACTTCACACTCCAAAAACAGACGAAAAACTTTATTTGTACTTGGCAGTATCGGAAGTCACCGTAAGCGGTGTCCTAGTTCTAGAAGAGCAAGGTACGCAATTCTCCGTTTATTATATGAGTCGAACCTTAGGAGAAGCGGAAACTAGATATCCGCTCCTAGAAAAATTGGCACTTGCACTGATAAGCGCCTCTAGAAAGTTAAGGCCGTACTTTTAATGTCATCCCATATGCGTATTAACCACTTACCTGCTTCGTAATATTTTGCACAAACCCGAGTTATCAGGCCGACTGGCCAAATAGGCCGTCGATACGATATCGAATATCAACCCCGTACGTCCATCAAGTCTCAAATTTTAGCAGACTTCGTGGCCGATTTCACGCCAATCCTCGTACCCGAAGTCGAAAAAGAACTCCTGTTGAAATCAGGTACATCATTGGGGGTATGGATCCTTTTTACGGATGGGTCTTCGAACGTGAAAGGGTCCGGGCTGGGCATAGTTTTGAAACCACCTACGGGTAACACTATTAGGCAATCTATTAAAACTATCAGGTTGACTAACAACGAGGCCGAGTATGAAGCCATGATTGCAGGTCTCGAGCTAGCTAGAAACTTGGGAGCAGAAGTCATTGAAGCCAATTGTGACTCTTTGCTGGTGATGAGTCAAGTAAACAAAACCTTCAAAGTTTGAGAAGGTAGAATGCAAAGGTATTTAGATAAACTGCTTGTCACTTTGCACCATTTCAAACAATGGACTTTGCGGCATATTCCACGAGAACAGAATAATGAGGCCGATGCGCTTGCGAATTTGAGATCGTCGGTCGAGGTGGATGACTTGGGTTCGGGGAATGTTGTTCAACTTTCGAGATCGGTAATCGAAGAAGGTCACGCCGAGATAAATTCAACAAGCTTAACCTGGGATTGGAGAAACAAATATATTGAATACTTAAAAAGCGTAAAGCTCTCATCGGACCCTACGGACTAAAGCTGCTCGATTCACGTTGGCTTCTGACAGGACGTTGTACCGAAGAACATTCGATGGATCATTGGCAGTATGCTTGGGTCCGGGAGATACTGATTACATCCTACGGGAAGTGCACGAGGGCACTTGCGGGAATCACTCTGGGGCCAATACATTAGTTGAAAAAATAATCAGAGCAGGGTATTATTGGATCGATATGGGCAAAGATGCGAAGGAATTTGTTCGTAAATGTGACAAATGTCAAAGGTTTGCTCCAATGATCCATCAACCCAGAGAGCAACTTCACTCAGTCCTATCCCCATGGCCGTTCATGAAATGGGGAATGGATATCGTCGGCCCTCTTCCATCGACCTCACGTAAAGCCAAATTCATTTTATTTATGACTGACTATTTTTTTGAATGGGTTGAAGCGCAGGCGTTCGAGAAAATAAGAGAGAAAGAAGTTATAGACTTTATTTAGTATCATATCATATTCCGATTCGGGATACCCTCTGAAATAGTATGTGATAATGGAAAACAATTCGTTGGCAGCAAAGTAACAAGATTCCTCGAAGACCACAAAATAAGAAGGATACTATCGACGCCATACCACCCCAGCGGTAATGGACATGCCGAATCAACGAACAAAACTGTCATTCAAAACCTAAAGAAGAGGTTAAACGACGCTAAAGGAAAATGGAGAGAAATCCTGCCCGAAGTCCTTTGGGCATATCGGACGACGTCAAAATCCAGTACGGGGGCGACCCCATTCTCCTTAGTATATGGGACCGAAGCATTGATACCGATCGAAATTGGTGAACCGAGTGCCAGATTTCGATTCGCGATGGAAGAATCAAATAGCGAGGCTATGAATACCAGCCTCAAACTATCGGACGAAAGACGAGAAGCTGCTCTCGTCCAATTGGCCGCCCAAAAGCAGTGAATCGAAAGATATTATAATTGAAGAACCAAGCTCCGCCATTTCAAGCCCGGGGACTTAGTGTTAAGAAAAGTTACCATCAATACCTGAAATCTGAATGAAGGAAAACTAGGATCGAATTGGGAAGGATCATATCAGGTGCTCGAGAACATCAGAAAGGGATCATACAGGCTCGGCATTATAAACGGCAAACAACTATCAAGCAGTTGGAATGTATCACATCTAAAACGGTACTACTGATAAGGTACGACCTTTCCATATTCATTTACATTTCAAAACTGACCCCTGCAGAAGTTCGAAATAGGGCTAAGATGAATCTTTCGCTTGAAAGCACGCGTTGCACTCTTTTTCCCTTAGACCGGTTTTATCCTAAATGGGTTTTTCGGCAAGGTTTTTAATGAGGCAACCATTGATCGTGTTGCACCTACAACAATATCCGATGCCTCTTTACAATTGACCTCGAATACTGAGGGGGCATTAGGCCCTCAAATACATCGAGTTCAGATGCAAGAAAGGTATTTCACAACAACAGGGTTCCAATAGGAAATATTGTAAGAGCCAAATGGTCGAAACGAACCATGCTCATGTAGATTGGCCCGAACCCAGGCGCGAAACATGAACACATGTGTAATAACGTGTGAAGAAAGTTCTCTTCTTTATCGGTATCTTATATCCAAGGAAAATTCCTCTATTTGGAGATTTATTATGCAAACAGAATCAAGTTAAATTCGACCAATTACGCCTACGGGCTACATTGCATCGAGTTCGAACAAGCACTCACTCGACTGCTAAGCCTACGGGCTACTTCGATTGTTATGCCTACGGGCTACATTGCATAGAGTTTGAGTCATTCACTCGACTGCTAAGCCTACGGGCTACTTCGATCGTTATGCCTACGGGCTACATTGCATTGAGTTCGAGCAAGCACTCACTCGACTGCTAAGCCTACGGGCTACATTGCATTGAGTTCGAGCAAGCACTCACTCGATTGCTAAGCCTACGAGCTACTTCGATTGTTATGCCTACGGGCTACATTGCATCGAGTTCGAGCAAGCACTCACTCGACTGCTAAGCCTACGGGCTACTTCGATCGTTATGCCTACAGGCTACATAACATCGAGTTCGAGCAAGCACTCACTCGACTACTAAGCCTACGGGCTACTTCGATCGTTATGCCTACGGGCTACATTGCATCGAGTTCGAGCAAGCACTCACTCGACTGCTAAGCCTACGGGCTACTTCGATCGTTATGCCTACGGGCTACATTGCATCGAGTTCGAGTCATTCACTCGACTGCTAAGCCTACGAGCTACTTCGACCGTTATGCTTACGGGCTACATTGCATCGAGTTCGAGCAAGCACTCACTTGACTGCTAAGCATACGGGCTACTTCGATCTTTATGCCTACGGGCTACATTGCATCGAGTTCGAGCATTCACTCGATTGATAAGCCTACGAGCTACTTTTTATTCTGAGTTCGAGCAAGCACTCACTCGACCACTAAGCCTACGGGCTACTTCGACCATTACGCTTACGGGCTGCATCGCATTGAGTTCGAATCATTCACTCGATGACTAAAGCCTATAGGCTACTTTTATTTCGAGTTCGAGCAATCACTCACTCGACCATCACGCCCACGGGCTACATTACTTCGAGTTCGAATCATTCACTCGACAATTAAAGCGTACGGGCTACTTTCACTTCAAGTTCAAGCAAAGCACTCACTCGACTATTACGCCTATGGATTATATTTCTTCAAGTTTGAATCACTAACTCAAACTAGTAAGCCCAAGGGCTACATCACTTCGAACAAATCAATAATAGAGACTACAAAGTCCAAATTTGATTGAATTGTTAAGATCCTTGTGAAAACATTTGTAAAGGCCCACATAAAGTCTTCACAAATCGGCCAAAGTTGTTTCTATACAAAAATTTCTACATGATTACAAACATAACTATGAACTAATCTTCTTGATCACCCTCGGATCCACTCTTGCTACCGTCATCGTCATCATCATCGCCATCAGAAGCCAAAGATTCAGCTTCAGCTTTAGCTTCAGCTTCGAGCTCTTTAGCCTTTTTTATTTCTTCAGTAAGGTCGAAACCCCGGACATGTATCTCCTCGAGGGTCTCCCTCCGAGACCTAAAATTGGCAAGTTCGGCAATCCAATGTGCTAGGGTGTCGGTAGTATCCGCCGCCTCTCGTGCCTCCATCTGAGCAGCCTCGGCATCAGCCCGATACATGGCAATGGACTTATCCGCCAAGATTTTCGACGACTCAACCTCGAGCTTGGCCTCAGCAAGCTGGGCTTCAAGCTCCTCGACCCTCTTAGCTTGAGCTGAACTCTTTTGCTTAACGTTTCGAAGCTGGACATCAGCCGATAATAAGTTGGTCAAAATGGTCTCTTTTTCCGTAGCCAGGCGATTGATAGTCTCCTTCCACCGATTACATTCGGCTTTGATTTGATCGACTTCTTCCCAAAGTGACCCGCTCATTTTAACCTTTTGCTGCAGCTGAGACAATGAAGGGTTAACTTCCACAGTCGAGTCAAACCCATGCTTTAACAGAACAAGGCTCACCTGCTTGTCAAGTTCGGCCTCTTCTTCTCGAGCCTTAGCCAGATCCGCTTGGAGGTCCTTTATAGCCTCTTCCTTTTGGCTGCAAAGAAGTCGCAAGGCATCTCTCTCCCCCGAGACCTTCTGAAGCTCGACCTCACACTGGCTAAGGTCGACCCAAAATCTACTAATGGCCTACACAGTAGGGAAAGAACACGAGTCAAATTCGAAAAAGAACAAAGAAACCAATTATAGTAAAATCATTACCCGAGTAATAAAACGTTGGGCCTCTTCCGGTAGAAGAGAAGCGCCCCCGATATCGAAAGCATCACTGACTCCGATAAAGCAATCCCGAAAGGGATCCCATGCACTAGAGCCTCCGCCCATATCGGGGGGTCTTCAATTCTCGAGGTTCCTTTAACGCCTCCTCAGAAAATGTGGGAAGAGAAGGCGAATAACCCACTGTCATAGTCCCAAGTGAATCATTCGGGGAGTTCCGATCAAGACTCGGGATCCCGGAGTCAACCCCGACCGATACAGCTGCCATCAGTTCAGGAGCTTCGATGACCTCGATAGCTCTGGCAGATCAGGACACCAAGGCCGAGGCACCTCCTTCTTCCTCTTCTTCTTCTTTGTCTTCTTCTTCTTCTTCTCTTAGTCGTTGGACCGAGTCAATCAAAATGGCAATTTCCTTCCTCCTCACCCTTCGAGTTTCGGGCTTGGGGCCCTCTGATCGAGAGGCAACTTTGCGCTTCTTGTATTTCCCCAGTTTCGGGATCGAGGACTTGGTTCCTTCTTCACCGCTCGAAGGCCTCAAAACGGCATCCTTGGTTATGCCTGCATGAAAGAAAATAGGTAACGAATGGAGCACAAAGAGCGCTTCGAAGGAAACGAGAAGTAAAACCTTACCATGGTTCTTGGCTTCCCATCTGCCTTTAGCCAAATCACGCCAAGCGCGTTCGGCATAAGAGGAAGTCGAGACTAACTTCCGAACCCAATCCTCGAGGTCGGGCACCGCTTGTGGTATCCAATGGGCAGCTGTATATCGAAAAGAAACATAAATAAAAAAAATTATGAGAACAACTTACGATCGAAATTCCATTCCCCGGGGAACGGCATCTTCTCTTCCGGAATAAGGTCACGGGTCCTCACCCGAATGTAACGTCCCATCCAACCTCGATCCTCGTCTTCGTCGATGCTCGACATCAAAGCCTTCGATGCCCGACGATGAAGTCTGATTAATCCTCAAAATATTTGAGGCCCATACAACCGTATGAGGTGATTCAGGGAAAAATCCAGCCCCCCGACTTTGGTGGAGAAGAAGCGAAGTAGGATTACTATACGCCACAGAGAGGGATGAATCTGACCAAGGGTGACCTGATATCTCTTGCAAAAATCGATGATCACTGGGTCGACCAGAACCAATATGAAGGGATAAGTGTAAACACTTAAAAAACCCTCCACATGGGTGACGACACTCTCTTCGGGGGATGGAATTTGTAATGCAACCTCGGAACCCTAGTTGCAGTCTTTTCTAACGGCCTCCAGATGACCCTCCGTTATAGAGCACGACACGTGCTCGCATCGACCCGGGACGGATGAAGGATTCTCAACCTTAAAATCGATCTTTAGAGTACACGGCCCAGGAATATAGTCATAGGTGGACGGCTCCACCGGTGCCTTGTCGCCGAACGGCGGTGAAGAAGAAGCTTTCTCCTTATGAGGCACAGTTTTCGAAGTCTTGGCCATTGATATGGGAGGAAGAAAGACAAAGGAAAGTAAAAAATTGACGACACCAAAACTCTGGAAGCAGCAAAAACTTCCAGGAAAAAACTTCGAATTGGGAGGGCGATCCTCCCGGTGAACTGACCAAAAGGAAGAAAAGATGAGAAAATTTGGGGGAGTGAACGCATGAAAGAAGTAAATGATAGATGGAAGAGCTATTTATAGGCTTGCATTGTGACAGTTCAATATCACATGTGGCCGACCGCCATCTGACAAGCATTAAATACCTTGAAAGGCTGAATCGATAGGACATCTATCACATACGTCATAATCGATCCCTGTGAAAACGTCGGCTAATGACCCGATCGAACCACCAAAAATTATATCGATTCTTACCGCATCCTTCGTGAGAAACGAGGGGACTATCTCTATACGGTCGAAATAGATTTCGGCCTTCCTACGTACGATCGAGTTCGAGTGTTAAAAAGTCGGAATGAAATTTTTGGGAGTGAGCTCCGAAGTCGGTACTGATGAGCCTCGAGCCCGAAGGTCGCTCGAGGAGTCGGCTCGATAACCCTATCAAGCCAGTGACCGAATCGATCCGCAAGGCACTGCTTCGAGGTCGGAAATGTGCGACGCCCATCTCGAAGGTCGAACTCGAGCCAAGACCGAAAGGCCCGACCCAATAACGAGTTCGAGCCAGTATCGAGCTCACAGACAAGAGCCGTTGCAACCGCACCAAGAGAGAGAATCTTGGCGAAAATCAAGGAAGAGACAAGTCATCATGGGTCTTCCACTATATGTTTTATTTTATTATTTTTTTTAATGACCCTGTTCTATAAAAGGAGGAATCCTTGTAAGCTAAAGGGCAGAGACAAAAAAATCACTTCTCAGATTGAAAGATATCCCTTTGTGTTTGCTTCACTTTATCTCATTCATTCTTATTGGCCACTATTTGCATTCTCATAGTCAAGAATATACGTATCTCTATTTTTCTACACGATTTATATCGAATTATATCGCATATCCTTAGAACCATACACAAAATCTAACGTTATCCGATTTTTCGGTAAACAGTCTTGGAGCAATTATAAGTCGATAGATAATCTAACGTTTCGTGAACCCTTGAAAAGTGTGGGTCCTTTTCACTTTAGTGTAATTCTTTGTAATTTAGGAATGGCTTTTCAAGAGTAAGATAGTTGGAGCAACAACTAAAGCTTCCAGCTTCTGCTGCAATCACACATGCGCTTGGGCAACCGCATGTGCAAGCTCGCAGAAGGGAGTCCCAAGTCGCAAATGCGAGAAAAGGAGAGGCAGGCACAAGCCGTAGAAGTGGGATTTTTGGCGCACTTGCGGGCGCGCAGGTGCGCAGGTGCGCAGGTGCGATGCATTGGGACGCAGAAGCTGCGAGGGCCGTAGGTGCGGGTAGGCCAGTATAAATCTATAAAAACAATTACTGATTTCTCAACGCAAGCCAATTTGAATGTCTATTTCCTAGCTGATTCTCAAAGTGACATTTATTTTCACTTTTTTATTTTATTTTAGATGACACAATAACTATTTAATTAGATTTTTTTCTTTTATCAAAAATTTTTAATATATTTTTGAATATTTTTTATTACTAAAAGTTGTAATTTATAGAGTACCTTTTCTCTAGTTTCTAAAGGTGTATTTTTGTATTTTAGAAAGATTAAGAAAAACAAATTAGAAGGCCGTTTGACACTCATGCTTCAAAATCCTTCTTCTTTTTTTAAACGGATGGAGTAGTTTTTTCTTGCATTTAAACTTTTAAGACATGTCATACGACACGAAAATTCTGTACTTTCCATTAAAATTATTTTTTCTAAGCTTCAAAAATTTAAAGCTTAATATTTTTTTTAAAAACGAACTTATGTGTTATATGTTATGTGTTTGAAAGTATCGTATATGTGAGTTAACGAATGTATATGCAGATACCGAAGTTAGAGAATATTTGGTAAATATGACATATTTATTAAAGATGATATAGTGCTTGGGATGGATTGCAACACGTGAGTTTTTTCGGGGGGGGGGGGTATATCTTCAAATTCTTGGAAAAGAATACTACAAAAAGAAGGGCACATTGGCCATAACATCAATGAGAATAAAACAAAGTTGGGGTTCAACATCAGAAGCTGAATTGGCACTCACTCGCAGTTGAAGGGATGAGGTTTTATCATCCTTTGAACCATTGAAAATCCCATGAAGAATAGAGCTATAGAAGGAAGTGTCTGAGATAAGTCAAAACATTGTGACAAAGCAACATACTTGTCGGGTCAATGAAATGATAAATGGTGCTACAAAAATTTCAAGCCTAAGATGTGTTTAAAAGAAACAACGCCAAAAATGAAGATTCATGTAGCAGATTACAACTTAATTTAAAATAAAATTTTACGACAATTGTTTTGTAGACATTTACTTACGGCACAGCAATTTCAACCAACTTCCAACCGATAAGACAGTAAGACTCTCTATGCATACCATCAAATTCTAGTTTACTAAATATCACATTAATCCTATCACCACTAATTCTAGATTAGCAGGGAACACTAAACATCAAAATTCAAAAAGTTCTTTTTTTTAATCAGCGAATTTCGCTCATCAATTTCTGCTCGTTATATTGGAACATAGTTGTTAGTTGTAGTAATAGTAACTTTTCCAAAGTACAACTGTTTATTTCAGCTTACTGAAATAATTATGGAGCGAAATAGTAAATCTATGGTATGTCCAATTATCTTATAAAAGACCAAACTTGCTGTACCTGAATAAAACTTTCTTGGAGATATAGTTGAGAAAAACCTGTATGGTTTCCTTTATTGTTTCATGACTCATCAAATACAATAAATAAGAGGTAAACTTCCATTTGCATGGCCACTTTCTAAGATATCTTAAAGATCCGACAACACACAAACATGTCCACTACACCATTAATTCCCACATTTGGTGATCATGAGTTTTCTTCGTATGAAATTCCAATCTCTTTGCAAGAAAACTAGGCTCCACACTTCAATCACTGTTCTACCTAAATCTCTGCCATTTTCCCATGTGACTCTCTCTCTCCCCCCCTCTAATTTGCTTTTTTCAAATTCTTATATATTTTGCTTTATATGGTTACTATGCAGGTGTTTTTGCGAATAAATAGATAGTGTGAGACATGCATCGGATGAACATGTGTATGGGTGTCAAATGAGCGGGTTGGGCCGGATTTAGACAGGTTGAGCCGATTTTGGACGGGTCAAAATGGGGTGAGTCAATAAATGGGTGGATCAAAGTTACTTAGGCTGAGATGAATTGGGTCAAGATGGGCTAAAATTTGGATCATAACCTAACCCGCTCAACTCTTACCAAACTTTAATTAATATGTGTTATTTTCTTATGAATTGTATAATCACTAATTAAATAAGATTTTTTTTTTATTATGGTCATATATAGCATATCAAATAAAAACAAACTATTTCTAAGATATTTTGGCAAAATTATCCATGAATCAATTTGAGCTAAAAATCAACCCAACTTTAAATGTGTTAGGTCAAGATGATTTGAATACAATAAATGAGCGGGGACTTGAGCCAAATTTGACAGCCCTAAACATGTGGATTAACTTTAGACTCACAATTAGTGCAAATTGATTACTCAAAAAAAAAAGAGTTTTGGAATTATTGATTTCCTATTTTTATAATTTGATTTAACCATATTGGTATTCGAAGTTATACATGCTAATTGGCCTTCATGTTGAATGGTCCCACTAAGGATAAAACGATATTTATTAGATGATTTTTCGTTTTCAAGGCTCGAACTCATACCTTTGATTAATGATAGAGGTGTCCAAACAATCACAACATACTTCTCATGGTAGTACTACAAATTTCGGGATATTTGCATATATAGGATCATTCCACACAACAATTTAAGTTTTGACCCTGTTTACAAAAGTTAAGCAAAAATAGCTTGCCTGCCAGAACTTGGAGCTTGCGAATCAGAATTTGGCCGCCAAGTCCTCGCGGATCAACATCACTTAATTCTACTTTCACTTAAAAGGGCAGCCCGGTGCATCAAGTTCCTGTCCGCTATATACAGGATCCGAAAAAAGGCCGGATCACAAGGGTCTATTATCGTACACAACTTTATCTTATATTTCTACTTTCATTTAGGGCATAAAAATAAAAACCAAGATCCCTTGAATATATATGGAACAAAGGAAAAACATATATCTATCTATCGAGCTTCATTTATCTTTTATGATATTGGTTATAGTCTTATTGAAAAGAATTGATGTCTTTGCCTTGGAATCTCAAGGCCTAAGTATATTCGAAACAGTTGCTATTAATTATGAGATTATGTTGTGTCTGTTCATAACAAACAGAAGTCACCGCAATTATAGCCGACAAGACAAGATTATTGATTAATTTCACAAACAATTAAGAAATATTAGTAACTTGTTAGGCAATGCCAGGAGAGCCCATCCTTTTATGTTATAGAGCAAATAGTGGGATTGATTTCCCTGTGTTTCTACAGTTTAAGGCACATCCCCATGTGCTTGCCTCAGTTATCTCATGTCTAGTGGTTTTGATGAAATGCCAATTTTGACCGAGAAGAATATGAGTATTTGATTGTTTATGTGATTGGAATTGACTTCACTTCAGATCCACAATTTACCTTAATCTCTAGAAGATCAGTTTTATGATTCATTATAAATTTGCCATTCACTTGAGACTGATGGTCTATCGGAAATAGTCTTTTTACCATATACAAGATAAGCAAGGTTTGCTTACACTTTATCTTCCCCGGATCCGACTTGTGGACCATACTGTGTATGTTATTATTATTAATATTATTATTATTATTATTATAAATCTGCTTTCACTTGAGCCCGAGAATCTATCGAAAATAATTTATTTTTACCATAAACAAGGTAAGCGAGATTTGCTTATACCTTACCTTCCCCATACTCACTTGTGGGATATGTTATTATTATTGTCATAAATCTGCTTTCAGTTATATTGCCTTTTCATAAGAGAACGTAAAAAATAATATAGGAACTCAATAAATAAAACACATGAGATCTTTGTAAGATTATTTTTTTAAAATCAAATTATAACTAATCGTATGCGATTAATTTTTCCGGTTTTTTTTAGTTTTCACAATATTTAAACAATTGTGTTCTTCCTATACAAATTTCGCTATTGATATCATGTCGAATATCTTTACAAAAACTAACACATCCAATTTAATATAGGAAGAGTAAAATGAAGAAATGATTTTATTTTGTTTTTCTTTCTTTTGTGTGTGGGGTGGGGTAGGGTGAGGGGGCTTAAGTGATTGTTAAATCTCGTACAACTAGTACGCAAGATATGGAGCTATTTAACCACTAAGCTCCAAGCTCTACTGGTGATTTGACTGATTCATTAATTTTTTACTAGAGCTGTCAATATGGGCGGGCCGGGCTATCCCAGTCCAGTCCATGTGAGCTTTAGTAATTGACGGGCTTGGCTGGGCTAGCCCACCATTTTGATGGGCCTTATAATGGTCAGTCCACCCTAGTCTTATGTGGGTTGCGGCGCCCCACGGGCCGCCCATCATTTTTAAATTTTTTATTTAATTTCTAACCTAAAAAAGATAAATATTTAAAAGTTAAAAAAAATCTTATTGAAAAAATTTCACAAAACTTAATAACTTTTTATATCATTCCAATATATCACAATAAATATTAAAAAAGTAAAGGACAAGATTTTATTTCATTCACTTAAAGTCAAAATTCAAAACAAATTATTCAAGAGAACGTCCATGACGCTTATGAGATATCCAACATATCATCTTCATCAAACACATTTGAATCCGCTTGTGAGAAGGTTGTCTTAATATCTTCACTTTCATCTACATCTATAATACATATGCAATATTATTTAGTTAAATATTAAGAATAATTAAATTTTTAAAACTAATTAATATTTTAAGACTTTGATCTTTTAATATGATGAGCTTAATAAACTTGAAACTTGGGATACTTTTTTTTTTTGTGTGTCATATACTTTTTATATTTTATAGATTTTAAATACGTATTTTTATTAGGCCCACGGGCCGGCCGAGCCCAGTCTCAGTCAAGCCTCGCGGGTCACGGGCTTACTCGGGCCGGGCTTAAAAGTATCGTTTTTAAATGGGTTTCAAAAATTCTAGCCCAGTCCTGCTAAATCACGGGATGGGCTAGTCCAACGGGCCAAACCCATATTGACGGCTCTATTTTTTACGTTTTGACAAATCCAAAATCCATTTTGTAATATCTTACATAGATTGTAGCTCTCAAAATAAAATATTAAATATTATTCCCTCCTTACTTTTATTTATCCACTGCACCAAAAATATATTTTTACTTTTTCTTGTCAATTTAGCAAATCAAGAGAAAATCATATTTAGTTTTTTCTATTTTACCCTTATCATTAGTTACTCATTTCACAAATTATTTCTCAATACTTCTCAAAACACTATCATTATTATAGGTACTATGAAAAAATATGTATTTTATCAATTATTTCTTAAGGAGCGTGCAAAATCTATTCCGGACAAGTAAAAATGAACGTGTGGATTATTATTATTATAAGTATGACATTTCCTATAATTTAATGGAGTTGATTCTTGTAAAGCGTAAAGCAATAAATATTTTAGGTTAGTCGAGTTGAATGTACAAGTTAGATGCAAACGGCAACGTAGCCATAAAAAAGACACTTGGTTACTATAAGTCACATCCACAATGAAAGAGATATTTTAAGGCTCTGAAATCCAGTTAGTTAATAAATAGCATCATAACATAAGAATGAATGAATGATCATCAGATGATGAATTCTGAGTTGTACTACCAAGAAATTGATGATCCCCAAGTGATCCTGTCAGGGTTGGACTAAAAATTTACAAAAGAACAACTAATTAAGGTAAATGCTCATTTGTAAAAAATACAGTATATAATAACAAGGGGTTTCTGTAAAAAAACTATATTAAAATGCTCATTTGATGACAAATCTGGGTTTTGTAATTTCTTTTAATAATCTTTGCTGTTCTCCTATTATAATGACTTTGTCCAATTGTTGGCAAGTAGCAAACAAATCTTGACATAAAAGTTGTTAATGTTAAGGTTTTTGTTGGAAATCAAAACCAACATATGTATACTTTAATGCAAGACTCCACTTCGTTGAACTATGAACTTGCCAACTTTAAAAAGTGGGAAAATGAAACACGAATTTCTTAGTTATAAAGCACATGTTTCTAGTCAAGTTAAGCTTAGAAATAGTACTCACTAGCCCTCCCTACAAATAATTATCTTAATAGAGTTACAAAGAAGGGAAGCCCCAATAGTAAAATTATCTCCACGTGACCTATAAGTTACGGGTTTGAATCGAAAAATTATCAGAGAAGATTGTCTATATTACTTCTTTAAAAATATGAACCTTTTCCCAATCCTACGCGAACACAAAATATTTTGTTTACCGGATTACTTTTTAAGAAGGTTACCAAGCAAATCATTAAAATGATACTACTACACATGACACATTATGGTATTAGGGGCAAGATGAGCATAGAAAATGAAACATGTTTAGGAGTACTTGGTACAATAGTTACACCTGTACACCACAAGGTATTTAAATGAATGGTCTAGAGACAGAGAAAAGGTCGATTATTTTATTGCAGAATTGGTCTAGTCAAGACAGTTTTATCTTAATCACAAACTAGTACTTTAATGGGAAAATCAATTACAAGATCTTAGAAGCCTATTTGTCCTAGGTGATAAGCCACAACCAAAGTTTGATTGGACTGGCCATGATTAGATGGCCTATTTCGGATAGATTCACAAGTTTAAAGAAAAGAACAAGGGGAAGAAAAAAGGGGCTCAACACAAAACAGAAAAACTATTGGGAAATGTTGGGCTGAAAAGAAATATTTGAAACGATAATTTTAAGAAATAATACATACTTTATCATTTCAACAATGGAATTTTCAGAAATTTTATTCATATTTGATAAATATATGGTATTCAATTTTCGGTTTCATTTCAAAATCCTCGTGTTATTTTTTGCAAAATAAAGTAATTTGCTTCTAATTCTAATTTGGAGAGAAGAACCTTGTGAATTTGGCCATAAAATAGATCCAAATATTATACTGATAAAAATCATAATAATAGGGCGTAAACTAGTTAGAATTTGGAAGGGGAAAATTTTCACTTTTTTGTGTGCTATATACAAACTTTTTACATGTAATAACTTGTCAACATGTTCTTTTTTGTTTAATAATCGATATTCGAAATTTACTGGCCATATTTTGAATTCCTGTCATATAAGAGTCATTAAAGGCAGAAAGTTTCTTTATTAAGAATTTATTCATTTTTCCGTCTCGAATCCAATTAAGGGTGTGTGAAAACAATCCATCGCACCACATCACATAATCAATTACTAAAGATTTGGTAGAGAGGATTTCTAACTGATCCTTTACAAAATTATTCTTCTTCTGTTAGTACTTCTAAAAGATAATTCAATTTTGAAAAGAATTTTAGTAAAAAAAAGTTCAACATAATAGCATTGGTAAAAAAAAAAAAAAAAAATTAAATATAAGTTATACTGATCATGGAAGTAGCCTGGAAATTTTCTGGGACCGAAAAGGGACTCGAATGCTGCCTTTAGCGGAGGCGACAACCCTTTGATTCCCTTCTGATATTTGCAGCTATTTTGTCTATCTATCTCTCTTTCTTTAAAATCCCCTTCCCATCCATTTTCTTCTCTTTTTCGATATTTTTCACTTTTGTTTTGTTAGAAAATCACTCCATTATTCACCGAATGAATACTAAAAAAAAAAAAAGAGAAGAAAAATTTAAATATACTACTGTAATAGTTTAAATAAGTTTTTACTATTTTTATATTTAACCTGATATAGCAAGTTACTTTATAACTATTATTTTTCAATTAATATGACTATGTAGTTATTTATAATTATTTTTTAGTTGATCATAGTATATCAAAACTCTTATATGCTACCCGTGTATAAAAGTTAAATCCAAAAAAGAGTTACTGTATTATTCACCAAAGAGGAAAAGAAATAATACTAGTAACCCATTCTTATAATTCACGATATGTCCTTTTTGTTTCTCCAATATCTTCCTTAACAACTCTCTTCTATTACGCACACAAATACACTCATAGTTTCCCTATATATTTGGCCCCCCTTCATTTCCAAGAATCCTAACTTCAACTCACCAATTACACTTAAAAGCAGCTACTCACAAAAGAACCCTATATCCACTTCTTCTTCCTATTGAACTTTAGAGCCATGAGTTACGAACCAAACACGGCCTTAAACCTAAGCTTATCAAGAAATGAACTTAGCTTTGACCTTTTATTCGATCAATCTTCATCTTCTTCCTCATCATCGCCGTTAAGTCCAGCCGATCAGCCGCGTGTTTTCTCGTGCAACTATTGTAGAAGAAAGTTCTATAGCTCACAAGCACTAGGAGGGCACCAAAATGCCCATAAACTTGAAAGAACCCTAGCCAAGAAAAGCCGGGAGCTGAGTTCGTCCCTGCGCCCTCATTCCGGTTGGTCAACTAACCGGAACAGTGGCTCGGGCCCTACTAGCCCGAGCCACGGTCATCATGGACATGCGGCTAGGTTTGTTGCTACTGAATTGAGCTATGGAAGAAGAGAGATGATGAGTTATGGCTCTAGGAAAAATGGTGAGAGTGTTGTTCAAGAGGATTTTGGCCAGCTTGATTTGTCCCTAAGGCTTTGATCACTACTTTTTTTAAATCCTTTTATTTGTTATATTTTATTTTTACTTCAAGAAATTGTTGTAATTTTAGCAGCCTCCTTTTGACTCTACTTTCAGGTGGTTTTCTACTCTCAGGTAGTTCTTATTAAACGAAAGGATGAGAAATCTATAACATTAATTGAAAGAAATTTAAATGGTCTCTCTGTTATTTTTCTTATTTACTATGAACGTGGAGGGGGTTATTGTTTTTCAAAGTAAAGATGGGTAGCAATATTAGACGACTCCCTTTCATATATTAAAATTTATTTAGTCTTCATTTTCCTTAGTTTCAGGCTATTCGATATTATCGTTGCATGATACTGTAGTTAGCAAAATTATAAAATAAGATAGAATTTGTTCTTGTGCATTGAGTATATATGTGTGGAAGCTAAGCTAAGATTAAAACGATGAAATACGTGTTTTATTTGTTGCTGAATGCTGTCCAAGAGGAGCAGAAGATAATGTTTAGTGCATTGTTTCTCCTCTTTTAATTAATTTCTTCTTTCATTTAGTTTGATCCCTATTTTTAATACGGTATTCAGGATTTTCTGAAATTATTTTCATATTCATGGAGTGACTGAAAACACTACTAAGTGACAAGGGTTGCTGATCTATTCTGTTTGAGGCTATTTATAATATGATCTGTTGCTAAAAAACACTGTCTAACCTTTTAGATTCAATTCTTATAGAGTATATTTTTCTCTTCATGTAGTCCTATTGTTTAATTATTTTCGGTGCTTTGAAGTTTGTTTTTTCTGTTTTTCTTGTAATTTCATAGTTATAATTGATTTTAGATAAAGTGAGTACTTAACAATCTCTTAAAAAGAATTGATCATCTTGAATCACTCAATTTGGCTAGAACGATTACTATACAATTTTAGTAAAATTACGAGCGATTATGTTCATTACATTGATGCAAGTTTATTGTTTATTTAACGTAATTTATTTCAAAAATTCCTGTTTTCTTTCCTCTCTTCTTTTTTCCTTTTTTTTTTTTTGGCGTGGAAATGTTATTTTAAGATAGTCAAATCTGAAGTGTGGGTAAGTATACCAAATAAATCAGAAAAGTTACTTTAAATATGTGATAAGGTTATTAGACTTTAGCCGAGGATCTATCAGAAATAAGGTTTGCGTATACACTACCCTGTCCAGACCCCACTTGTGAGATTATACTAGGATTATTGTTGTTGTTGTTATTAGAAATGAGAATTTTATTTTAAATTTAACAAAGATACATAAAGTAGCTTCTAATGAGAGGAATATAGAGATAATATTCTTTTACGAATATTTTAATATTAATTTTACTACTATCATTTTACAAATGAAGGATGAAAATCGACAGCAAAGTACCACGAAACGAACAAATTACGTGCTTTGATATTTTAGCTCCCTCACTTTATGTCATTTTCTTTTTTCATGGACCAATGTGAATTTTTGTCATGTATGTTGTTTTCGAATATAACTTCAAGCTTGTCTGGTTTAAAATGTTGAGTTTAAGAATGGTTGCTATCTCCATACACCGTCCCTCCTAAAATGCCATATCTAGCTGCTTTCTACCATTCTATTTAATTTAGACAATGAAATGCCTTTGTGTGGAGATCAAGCGAATCAAAATTCTATCAAGAGATGTCGTAAAATCTACGGTTGGCAAACGAGCGGGTCGGGTCGGATATGGACGGATAAAAATGAATAGTGTAAAAAATGAATAAAATATTTGTGATATGGCTATTATTTTATCAAATGGAGTCCATCTCACATAAGCATAATCATCTTTGTAAAGTGTAGACTTTGTTGGCAATATTCTTTGTGACCCAAAAATATTGCATTGTGTGTTGGACATCATTTGCACAAGTTGTATCTCTTCTTTTACACCTAAGAGGTCAAGACTTTTTTGCCTATAAAAGGGAAGGCCATTAGTTCATTTTATACACACCAACAAGACTTGTCTTCAATTCTTGTTTCTTCCTTTCTTCCTTTATTAAGAGTGTTTTGTATGAGAGTTAAGTGTTGGGAAGCACTTGTGTGAACCCTTTCTTTGGAGTGATCTTGTGGTTATTCTCTTAGGGTATTTGGGATTAATTAGAGTGTTTACTCTAATTTTGTACTCTCTTTTGTACTCTTATTGTTATAGTAAATTACTCCTCTCCGCTTGTGGACGTAGGTCACTTTGACCGAACCACGTTAAATTTGTGTCTTCTTTATCTACTTTAATTATCGCTGTTATCAACTTTTATTGTCTTTGTTATTGTCATTATACCGTTGTTTGGCTATATTACGCACTACCCGGGGTCCCGATCCTAACAAATTGATATCAGAGCCGGATCTAACCGGGTTAGTTTCAATAGCCAAAATAACTCTAACAAAGACCTATGTTGAGAAATTTGACCGAAGAGCAAACTTCGGAATGTGGCAATTAAAGATGGAAGCTATCCTAATTCAGGATGGCTTAGACTTAGCGTTGCAAGGAAAGGAGAAGAAGCCGGATAAAATGACGGACGAGGAGTTTGCCATCATAGACAAAAAGACAAAAGCAGGTATTATTTTAAATCTCTCAAATGAGGTTTTACGTGAAGTTTCTGTAGAAACCACAGCTAAAGGCATGTAGGAAAAATTGAAAACCTTATATATGAAGAGGACGGTGGAAAATAGACTTTACCTGAAGCAGAAGTTTTATACAATTCGTATGAGTGAAGGTACCTCTATTCTCTCTTATCTTGACACCTTTGACTCCATTCTTATGAATTTGAGTAATATAGATGCTGAAATTAAAGATGAGGATCAAGCTGTGTTACTGCTTTGTTCTCTACCCCCATCTTTTAAGCATATAAGAGATATTATGCTTTATGCAAAGGATAATATCTCTTATAAGGATATTAAATCTATCTTAAAATCAAAAGAACAGATAGATAGTGATATTACTGGGGAAGCTAGTGGAACTCAAGCGGAAGTTGGCTTGTTTGTTAGGGGCAAATCCGACTCCAATTCTAGATACAATAATTTAGAGTGTCGCAATTGTCATAAGAAAGGTCACAATATCTCTGAATGTTATAAACTGAAAAATAAAGAAAAGCACAAAGAAAGAAAAAATGAGCACAAAAATACTGACACTGCCGAAGCTAGTGTAGCAACTGATGAGATTGAGGGAACTATATTTTTAGCAACTGAAACTAGTTTCAGATTAGACAATGAGTGGATTTTAGATTCCGGTTGTTCATATCATATGTGTCCTAGCAGGGACTTATTTTCTACATATGATTCAGTTGCAGGTGGAGTTGTCCAATTGGATAACAATGTTACTTGTAACGTTATTGGCAAAGGTATAATTCGGGTCAGAATGCACGATGATGTGGTGAGAACTCTCACCGATGTTAGATATGGTCCTGAGTTGAAGAAAAATCTCATCTCTCTAGGCACTTTAGAATCCCTTGGGTGCAAATTCACTAGTGAAGGTGGAGTTCTGAAATTTTTTCAAGGTGCTCGTTTGATCATGAAAGCACACAGATCTGGTTCGTTGTATACTTTATTGGGATCCACTGTTATAGGCCCCACTACAGTTTCGGTATCAGACAATTTGTCTGATTTTGATGGCATTAAATTTTGACATATGCCTATTGGGGCTTTTGCGGAGAGGTAGAACAAATTTACTATATCATCCAAAATTAGGCCAAGGTGGAGATTTGTAATATGGCCATTATTTTGTCAAATGGAGTCCATCTCACATAAGCATAAGCATCTTTGTAAAGTGTAGACTTTGTTGGCAATATTCTTTGGGACCCAAAAATATTGCATTGTGTGTTAGACATCATTTGCACAAGTTATATCTCTTCTTTTACACCTAAGAGGTCAAGACTTTTTTGCCTATAAAAGGGAAGACCATTAGTTCATTTTATACACACCAACAAGACTTGTCTTCAATTCTTGTTTCTTCCTTTCTTCCTTTATTAAGAGTGTTTTGTATGAGAGTTAAGTGTTGGGAAGCACTTGTGTGAACCCTTTCTTTGGAGTGATCTTGTGAGGTTATTCTCTTAGGGTATTTGGGATTAATTAGAGTGTTTACTCTAATTTTGTACTCTCTTTTGTACTTTTATTGTTATAGTAAATTGCTCCTCTCCGCTTGTGGACGTAGGTCACTTTGACCGAACCACATTAAATTTGTGTCTTCTTTATCTACTTTAATTGTCGTTGTTATCAACTTTCATTATCTTTGTTATTGTCATTATACCGTTGTTTGGCTATATTCCGCACTACCCGGGTTCCCGATCCTAACAATATTCTATATTTAATACGGATAGAAAATGGGATAACCGGCAGATAATATGGATACCCATATTATTCATAATTTCTTGAATATGATCATATTTTGGAGAATTCCTAGTCTCCCAAACTTGAGAAGACGCCCAATTTGAGTCTTTGAAAATGTAAAAGTTGAACCTATTGTTTATCCATTTTTCAAGTGGATAATATGAATCTTATCCATATTTGACCCATTTTTATAAAATTAACTAATTTTTAGTGCATAATATGAATGTATAACTATTTTTTAAAATTCATTTTGCCACCACTACACACGAGGTTTTGGGAATGCCTACATCTTGAAGCGAAATTAGAAAGTGAATTATGATGAGCTTAAGCTTAAATAATCGCTTAATCGTCCAGTAATTTAATACCGTGAACTTTACCATGCCAAAATGTAAAGTATTTGTGAAGCCAATATAAAAGAAGGAACCATAAGCAGCTAAAACATTTTTTTTAAAGATGTATACCTAGAGCAATTCCATGAATATGGTCAATCTATGGCTTGTTGTTTAAGTGTGGGGCAGCTAGTTCCAAATTCATATATAGCTGTCCCTTTTAGAGGTCTGCCACGTGATTATGGGCCGAAGTTTTAACAAAAAGCATAGGCATTATTCCACTATGTTAGGCTCCTTGGGCCCATTTTGACCTTGAGACCGATCTAAGCCAGAAGCAGAAACCAGCCCATCCTAGCATCACGTGGTAAAAATTAGTTCGGCTAGCCACTTTTTGTGACGGCTATTAGAGTTTCGCCATCATTCCAAATATATTAACAAAGTAGTCACCAGACTGATTACATTGATATTTTTGCCCCCAACTACGGCTGTCCAACTAAACGGGTCGGCCAGGCCCATCCTGGTCCCGCCCCGGCCGACTAAATATTAAACGGGACTGAGCCTATATGAAATAGGACATGTGATGGGACGAGCTGTCCATTTTTTTCTGGTGGACCCGCCCGTTAAGCTCCCGACCCATCCTGCCAGACCGCGTGCATTTTTTTCCTTAAAAAAATGAGCTGTTGGCAACGACTATAAATAGCCATTTTGGCCCCTACCCCCCCTCCCCCCAGAACACCCTTATCCTCCTGCAACTTTTAATTTTACGCTTAAGTTTATTAAATTATACTTTGGTCCTATTTTAACTATAAATACCCATATCCTTCTTTATTTTTTTTCCATAAAAATCATTCTCTCTCAAATATCTTATATTTTATCTGTATTCTTCTCTCAATGGTCTCATAATCAACCACGTTTTAAGTATTCGGGAGAATTTTTGGAGCAACTTTCAAGCTTTAAATTAATTTGTCAAGTATTTGGAGCAATTATTTCGGGCAATTTCTTCAAGTTCTAATATTTAATCACGATGCACTTGTTCCACCTCCTAATTTTAATATTTAATATTCAAAAGACTTGTACTTGTGAAATTTGAAACTTCTATTAATAAAATAAAAGGCTTTAACCTTGAATTCTTTTTATGATTTGTCTTACTTAGTTACGTTATAACTTGAGATTATATTAAATAAATTATAAATCTATTATAATTACTAAAATATTTTGTTACAAGTCTTTTGTTTTAATATTTTATAATTTTTTACTTAGTTTCTTTATAATTTATTAAATTTTAAGTTTATTAAAAAAGTAAAAAAAAACTAGCTGTTGCAAACTTTAAAAATTTAGTCATTGTCAACTTTAAAAAAATAACCGTTGTTATCTATAAAAAAAAATAGTCGTTGCCAAATTTAATGCTTAAATATTTAAATAATTTTAAAAAAAAGCCCACTTAGGACCCATGTCCTGTCCCATCCCGTCACCGTTCCGATCAAAGTCCGTCCCGTCCCGATAATTTCGTCTCGTCTTATCCCCTCCCGTCTCGTTGAACAGCCATACCCCCAACTAAGACATCCAGAATAATTTATGCAATCGGTACTGGATTTTAAAACTCCAGTATGCTATATTGGAGTTCAATAATCAGAGGTAAAATTTTCAGCACCGCTGAAATTCAAAACTCTTAAACGTGAAACTCCAGCACGATAGAGTATAAATCCAGTTTCAGATCTGAACTGTTTCTCTTTCACTCTATGATAGAAAATCTACGACCGATGACTTCCTCCTCAATCTCAATCTGTGCTCTTCTCAATGTTTGCTTGGACACACCATTTTCACAAGTTTGATGTGGGCACGGCTTCTTTCGTCTACCAAAGTCAACTTCTTCAGCACAAAAGGTGTCATTGAAGTGCAAAAGGGGCAATACCCAGTCTAGGGGTGTCAATGATTCGGTTCAACCGATTATTTTATAAAATTTATACCGTACCAATTTTTTAGTTATTCTATTATGTATAAACAAAATTAGACCTTTTGAAACCGTCCCAATCATCTCGGTTTCTCTTCAGTATCGGTACGGTTCGGTTAATTTTCGGTATTTTTTTAAATGTCATGTAAAAGTCACAAGTAAAAGTAGAATGCAATAACATACAAATTTTTATAGGACTTAGCAAAACTCTCTAAACAGTTTTACTGTTTAAATAGTGATAAATTAAGAAAACATGAAAGATTACCAAAATATAGATCCATCAACTACTCTACAATAGCATAAAAGAAACTAAACAAAGACAAAAAAAGAAGATAAATCACACGAGTAGAAAGATATTAACTACGTTGGGACTCAAGAATAAAGTCTATAGAATATTAAATATTCAAAAAGATAATGTGAGCACCTAATTTTTGACCGTGCTTGAATTTTTCTCACTCATCTCAACAATACCTCATTTCTCACTCCATCTTTCCCGCTCCTATCTTCCCACGCATGTCCCCACTCCACTTTCGTTTCCCCTCCACTCTTTATCCCCACTCCACTTTCCCTTGTCACCCATACTTGTCCTCCCTGCTTGTCCTACATGCTTGTCCCCACTCACAACCCCCCACATATCCCCATTTTTCCTTCACGTAAATGGACACGCAAAGGAGGGGGCAACCATAACCAGATCTCTTACAATAACCCGCCAAAAATAGACAGCTCTTGACCACCATTTTTTCGTCAGACAAGCTCAACTTCACCCAAAAACGACCTCAAAATAATGTTACGACCCAAAACTAACCCCTGTCGTGATGGTGCCTATCGTATAACTAGGCAAGCCGACTCATTTCCAAAACAAAATGATATTTTCATTTCAAAGAAAATTTCAAGGTTATTTAACATAAAAACCTCCATTTAAAGAGTTCAAATAAAAAAAAAACAGAAGTGCGGAAAAGAAAAGCCCGACATCGGGGTGTCACTAGTCATGAGCATCTACTACGATCTGTCTAACAATGTCAAGGCTAACTCAGCCTGAAAAATAGCTAAATACAACTAGAGGAAGACAAGAGAGAGAAGAGCAAGGGCTGCGATTGCCAAACAGCTACCTTGCTATCTCCAAGAAAAATCTGCAACCAGAACACTCAATAACTGCTACCGTGTCCAGCCACACCTGGATCTGCACACAAGGTGCAGGGAGTAACGTGAGTACGCCAACTCAGTAAGTAACAACAATAAATAAAGACTGAGCAGTAGTGACGAGCAATAAAGCATATAACGTTCATATCAGGAAATCTCAGTAAAATACCACATGCTTTTAAAAATCAAGATTTGAATCAAACATTTCGTTTAAACCCAGTTCTAGTAAAAAAAAAAGTCATTTAAAAACAACTTTCCAACAGTTTTTCAAACAAAGGCTCAATGCAAAGGTGAGTAAAATGATGAAATCATAAACAGCCCCTCGGGCAAAACATCACTCATATACAACCCCTCGGGCAAACCTCACAGTCACTCTTGCCACTCGGGCATACCTCACAATCACTCTTGCCACTCGGGCATACCTCACAGTCACTCATGCCTCCCAGTCACTCAGCACTCGGCACTCGCACTCAATAGGTACCTGCGCTTACTGGGGGTGTGTACAGACTCCGGAGGGGCTCCTTCAGCCCAAGCGCTATAATCTGCACGGATAACTCACGTGCGATAATAATAAAGTATGTTGTAGACGGGCAGCCCCGATCCACACTCATTCTCACAAATCAGGCCCTCGACCTCACTCGGTCATAAATATGCTGCAGGCGGGCAGCCCCGATCCACACTCATTCTCACAAATCAAGCCACTCGGGCATTTCAGTAAAACAGGGCATTCGGCCCAAAATATTTATATGCATCAAAATAGAGTCATAAAACTGAGTTATGCGGTAAACAAGTATAAACATGACTGAGTATAGATTTTCAATCAAAAACAATGAGAGGATGGTAAGAAACAGCCCCTAAGGGTCCAATCAGCATTGGCGCAAGGCCTAAACATGGCATTCAGCCCAATTTACATAAAATCTTTCTAAATCATATAAGTATCAATGGTTTCAACAAAGTATGCAACTTTACAGTTGCTACGGGGCGGACCAAGTCACAAATCCCTAATAGTGCACGCCCACACGCCCGTCACCTAGCATGTGCGTCACTAAAAATAGTAGAATGATACAAAATTCAGGGTTTCATACCCTCAGGACTAGATTTACAATCGTTACTTACCTCAAACCGGTCAAATCTCTACCCCGAAATGCTCTTGTCTCTGGACTCGGCCTCCAAATGCTCCAAATCTATTCACAATCAGTATAATACCATCAATATATACTAATGGAATGAATTCTACAAGAAAAGCTTCAAAATTAGACCAAAACCTAAAATTGGCTCTAAAATCGTCTGTGGGGCCCATATCTCGGAATCCGACAAAAGTTATAAAATCCGAAAGCCCATTCAACCACGAGTCTACCCATACCAATTTTACCAAAATCCGACCTTAACTCGACCCTCAAATATACAAATCAAATTTCCAAATTTCTAAGTTTCAATCTCTGATTTACAGCTCAAAATCATGTAATCTAGTCGGATTACTCGATGATAATTCACTATTATGGAGTAGAAATGATCACAGGGGACTTACCTCAAGTTTTCCTTGAAAATATATCAAAAATCGCTTCTCCCCAAGCTCCAATTTGTCAAAAATGGCAAATGGGACGAAGCTCCCGTTTTTATAATTCCGCCCAGACATCCTCGGTTCTGCCTCGATATTGGCCTTCGATCGAGGTCCTCGATCCTAGTTCTCGGTCCTGGCCCTCGATTATGTCTTCTTCCCAGCCTTCGACCGTGACCCTCGACCCTAGGCTAGATCGTGCCTTCGATCGTGACCCTCGACCCTGGGCTCGATCGTGCCTTCGATCATGACCCTCGACCCTGGGCTCGATCGTGCCTTCAATCGTGACCCTCGACCCTGGGCTCGATCATGCCTTCGACCTTGAGCTCGATCTGGGCTTCGATCGTGGCCCTCGACCTTGAGCTCGATCATGCCTTCGATCGTGACCCTCGACCCTGGGCTCGATCGTGGCCCTCGACCTTGAGCTCGATCTGGGCTTCGATCGTGGCCATCGACCCTGAGCTCGATCGGGGCTCGATTCTGGGCAGAAGCAATTTCCAACAGAAGGAAATTGTAGCAGCTGTTCTAGTTCAATTTTTGATCCGTTAACCATTCGAAACTCACCCGAGGCCCTTGGGACCTTAACCAAATATATCAACAAGTCCTAAAATATCATACGAACTTATTTGAATCCTCAAATCATCTCAAACAACGCTAAAACCATGAATTACGCCCAAATTCAAGCCTAATGAACTTTGAAATTTTTAATTTCTACAAACAACTCCGGAACCTATCAAATCACGTCCGATTGACCTTAAATTTTGCACACAAGTCCTAAATGACATAACAGGGGTATTCCAATTTTTAGAATCAGATTCCGACCCCGATATCAAAAAGTCAACCCCCCGGTCAAACTTCACAAAATAAAACTTTCGGCATTTCAAGCCTAATTCCTCTACGGACTTCCAAATAATATTCCGGACACGCTTCTAAGCCCAAAATCACCATACAGAGCTATTGGAATTATCAAAATTCAAATCCGAGGTCGTTTACATATAGGTCCATATTCGGTCCATTTTTCTAACTTAAAATTTTCAATTATGAGGCTAAGTGTCTCATTTCACCCCGAGCTCCTTCCAGACTCGAACCAACTAACCCGATATAATATAATATAGCTGAATAACACTAAAAGAAGTAGGAATGGGGAAAATAGGGTTATAACTCTCGAAACGACCGACCGGGTCGTTACAAACAAGCTCCAAAAACGAGTAAAAAACTACCCCAAAGCTCCAGTCCAATCAATGGAAGTAAGCTGAAAACTCCAGCTCAAATCCAATCTCGAATCTAGTTGCAAAATAGCTCGAAATCAGCTTCGAAAAAGCTCCGAAAATGACCTCCTAAGATCAGTCAAAAACCCAGCTCCAAAGTCATTTATTTTCCTATTTAAAACTGCTACGATTCAGCCGTTTAAAAGAGCAGAACTAATGGATCTTTCATCTCATATTCTTAGTTTGGAGTAGTCGGAGATCGGGCTCGCGACTGCGCAGTTAAGGTTGCCGTTTAAGGTCTCCGGGCGACAGAGCTGTTCGTGTTCAACTACAGTGTCGCGTTCTTCTTGTAAACCAGTTGGAAGATTTTTTATATATTGAAAGGTTTCAAAGGTCCATTGTTTTCTTCTTTACCATTTTGCTCGGAAGCTCATGCTTGGTTAAATTTCTATAGTCTGTTATGGCTGTGTCGTTTGAATTTTCTGTGCTAGTAAACTTCATTTTATTGTGTGGTTGACTATGTTTTTGTTCATTTAGCTTTGTTGTTAAGGATGTAAGTGCTTAATTTTGATTTCTTAACCCCAAACTATAAAAAAATGAAGAATGCTAAATGTTTTGTTGTGGAAATCCTTTTCGTTTGGTTTATTTCATGTTCGTGTGTGTCGTTAAAGTTTAGTCTAGTTTATAGGGTCTTTGCATCTGTTTCTTCTAAGTAGTAAATCATTTCTCATGCTAAAAGTTTTTTTTTCATTAGAATAGGTGTTTTGCTTTAACAATGATATTTTAATTAGTAAAAGATATAGGCATGAATTGTTAGATTGTAACGATAACTTTAGTTTTAAGTATCTTTTAAAATAAATTCATAATATTTAAAATCACTCATTTCTTCCACAATATTTCCATATCCATCATAACCTTACAGTAATGTCAAACTAGTTTAGGAAAATAACTCATAAATATTGCTAGTATGCTTTAGGCGCGCTTTTAATTAGTTTATCGCGATTATGTATACGTTCGCGTGGCATAATTGTGATTTTCAAAGTTAAAACTGAAGTATGTGTTAGAACACTTTGGCCAAAGCAATCTTAATATAATAAAATACTATTAATTGTGTACACGTACGTGTGACGTGATTTTGGCACAGTAAACAAAACGAATTCACACACGTGATTCGTTACAAAGATAATTTTATATTTTAATAATTAAAAGCGGATAAATAAAATATAGAAACCAATAAATCAGATTTTATCCAAAATTAATTCAAGCCATTGTTTAGTCAATAAAGTGACCGTGCTAGACCCACGGGATTCGGGAATGCCTTACACCTTCTCCCCGGTCAACATAATTCCTTACCCGAACTTTATTTTCGCAGACCAATAATAAAAGAGTCAAATCTTCCTTTGAATAGAGATTCAAATAAAAGGTGACTTGGAACACCTAAAAAATTAAATTCCAAATGGCGACTCTATAAATAAAATAATCTCTATTCAAGTTTGTCACTTTAATTGGAGAAACTCTTTAACCCACAATCCATAATAACATCTTATCTTTTGTGGGATAAAAAGGGGAGTGACAGCTCTGGCGACTCTGCTAGGGACAACCAGAATTCGAGCTTGTACATATTGACTTTTATTTGGCTTTATTAATTTTGTATATACTCCGATTTATTTGGGCTTAATGTGCTACTTGTTTGCTTTTTACCACTTTGATATTGTTGAACTATACATATAAATTATCTTCTCACGCACCCCCTGAGTCTTCTTGATATTAAATTGGGCATTTGCTTGACATAACCCGCTTTATTTGAGATAGCCGAGGTGCTTGTCATCCGGTGAAGGATTTTAGTCACACATATTTTAGGCAGGGAGCACCACCAGCTAAGCCGGAGAGCAATGCTACCGGTACGCTGACCTTTTTCGGCTCGAGTTGTCTGCTTGAGTAAGCCAGTCTAAATACATTCTCCACCAGGATTTAAACCTAGAAGAACAAACCTCATGCCGGATATCCCTAGTAGGTTCGCTTTATTTTCATCATATGCATTTGACTTAGCAGCGCTCGGCACATGGGTCGGGTTCTGTTTTAGGACAGGTACCTTGTTGAGACCAACATATTCATCTTTCTATGCTATATGTAATATTATTTGATAGGCTTTACTCAAATGTTGACCGGCTTTAGGATAGATTGATTGAATAGAGGAGAAAGAAAGAGATAATTTCCTCCAAGTTTTCATTAAGTACCCATTTTTTTAAAATAAAATTTTGAAGGGTTCTAGTGTGTAAAATCACAATTTTCAAAATGATTTTTATTTACTTATTTTGATCGAACTACGCGGGTCTGATTCTCATCGGATGTGAGATACATAGGCAAACCTCATCGGTTCCGGCCCCAATTTTTAAAAAATCCAAAAAAAAATAATTCCTTTAATTCCTTCTTTAGAAGTCTTTTCTTAGAAAATTCCAAAAAAAAATAGATTTTAAAACCCAAAAATATTTTCTTTCTTTTTAGAAGTCTCTCATTTGAAAAGAAAAATTAAATCAAAATCAAAAAAATATTTTTCTACCTTTTCTTTAGTAGTCTTTTCCCAAAAATTCAAAAACAAAAATCAAAAATCCAAAAAAGTATTTTCTTTCTTATTTAGAAGTCTTTCTTACAAAAAAACAAAATTCAAAAAAAAAAAAATCAAAACCAAAAATCCAAAAATATTTTTTTCCTCTTTAAAAGACTTTCTTTCAAAAATTCCAAAAAGAAAAAACGGAATCCGAAAATATATATTCTTTTTCTAAATGTTTTCACGCTTTCCTTATTGTACCGGACTACGCGAGTCTGATTCTCACCGGATGTGAGATACGTAGACAAACCTCATAGGTTTCGGCCCCCAATTTGTTTAAAAACAAAATCCAAAAATATTTTTCTTTCCTTAATTCCCTCTTTAGAATTCTTTTGTTAGAAAATCCAAAACACAAATTAATCCAAAAATATTTTTCTTCTTTTCCGAAGTCTTTCATTCGAAAAACAAAAATCAAATCAAAATCCAAAAATATGTTTTTTCCTTCTTTAGAAGTATTTCTCCCAAAAATTCAAAAAAAATCAATCAAAATCCAAAAAAGGGATCTAGCTTATGTACTTTGTTACCAATCTCCCTGAACTACGTAATGATCTGATTCATGCGGCGACATGATACGCAGGCAAAAGGTTCGATCAAAATATTTTTCAACTATTCTAAGATGAGGGATCAAAATGAGGCATGAGTAAAAAAATGGTGATAATGTTAGGAGCGTGGCATATTATGTGTGATTCATATCTATAAAATGCCTAACCCTAACACATTTGTTGTCTCTTATGAAGTAAGCTTAAGGTGGTTGGTTTGTGGTAAAACTGAAAACACATCATTACTTCACCAGATCAAAGAGAACGGTAGTAAAAGAGAACGGTAGTAATGGATAACAATGATGAAATAGAGTTGGTCAATGACAATCCCCAGGGTTCGTCAGTTGAGCAAGAGTCGGAGGAAATAAGAAAATTGAGACAACAACTGTCTGATGTATATCAAGCTTGGGTTTCCGGTTAGCCTCCACCCCAGGGTCCCTCAGAGGGAACTTCCATCGTACCCCGGGCTACTCAACCACCGCTCCATGCAGTGAACGATCACATTCTACCGCTAGGGTATGTGCCAAACTACAGCCTCCATGCTCCCCCTGGTATCTCTAATATGCGACCTCCACTCGCACTGGTCAGGAACACCCCTCTCATCGTGTCTGGCGCACCGGTACATACAGTCCTGCCACCACCTCCTGTGACGAGGCCAAACAACGAGCCACCACTTCAGGCTTATAATGGCCAATACAACTCTCCAAATATAGTTTTCAGGGTCTCGGCTCCATACAATCAGATTCCTCAGTACGAGTCACTAGTGGAAAATGAAAAGCCTGCCAAGACAGGTGAGCCAGATGAGATGGCTAGGAAAATAAAAAGTCTTGAAAAAAACATAAAGAATATACAAGGACTAGGTGGTCACAAAAGTGTTTTGTTCAGTGATCTATGCATGTTCCCTCACATCCATTTGCCACCAGGGTTCAAGACCCAAAAATTTGAGAAGTATGATGGACACGGCGACCCTATCGCCCACTTGAAAAGGTATTGCAACCAGTTGAGGGGTGCAGGTGGAAAAGAAGAATTATTGATGGCTTATTTTGGGGAAAGTCTTGTGGGGGTAGCCTCTGAATGGTTCATTGACCAAGATATCTCTCACTGGCATGTCTGGGACGACATAGCCTTGGCCTTCGTAAAATATTTCCAGTACAACATTGATATTACACCAGATCGCAATTCCTTGTCCAATAAAAAGAAAAAACTGACGGAAAGCTTTAAGGAGTATGCCATCAAGTGGAGGGAGCAAGCGGCTAGAGTTAATCCACCCATGGATAATCATGAGTTGATCACTGTTTTTCTAGAGGCTCAAGAGCCTGATTATTGCAGAACATGATGTCTGCTATGGGTAGACCATTCGCTGAGGCTATCAAAATTAGGGAGATGGTCAAAAATGGTTTGAAAATGGGCCGAATCTTGAGTCGAGCTGCTTTTAAAGCCGCATCACATGCCGTTCAGAATAGTTCGGGGGGATTGATGAACAGAAACGGGAGAGAAGAGAGAGCCATGATGGCTTCCGGCTCGAGGGGGG
Organism: Nicotiana tomentosiformis; assembly: GCF_000390325.3. NCBI lineage: Eukaryota > Viridiplantae > Streptophyta > Magnoliopsida > Solanales > Solanaceae > Nicotiana > Nicotiana tomentosiformis. The sequence goes on along the minus strand of NC_090822.1, from coordinate 435,260 downwards.
ATCGCAAGGCATTCAACCAATCATATATGCTTCCTGAGGTCCCACAACACTATTATCCCCATTAAGATGCTCCTTATGTCATGGCACCGCCTCCCTATGCGGTGATGAATGCGCAATCTTACACGCGACCACAACATTATACACAAAACTGAGCTCCACCTCCCAGAAATGCCCGTCCCTACCAAGCTCCATATAATCCCCAACCAAATATTCCCCAATACAATCCTCGCCCAAGATAGCCCCTCAGAAGGAATTAGTTCATCCCTATTGGTGAATCATACTTTACCTTGTTCCAAAAGCTAGTCAGGCTAGGTCTGCTGCGGCTAGTGATCTCGAACCGGCCAAACCCCGAGTCCCCCTCGCACCGAGCTGGTGCTAGATATGAATACCAATCTGAAGTGGTGGGACATGATACTGAAGATTGTTGGACTCTCAAAAGAGCAGTGGAAAGCCTCATCAAAGTCAAGGCAATAGTTCTTCAGGATGAGGAGGCTCATGATATGACAAACAATTCCTTGCATGCTCATAACACTGGGCCAGTAGTCGGAATGATTTGTGAAGATGAGGAATTTGATCCGGCACCGAAGGCTATTGCAGCCATTGCCGAGACAGAAGAAAAGCCAAAAAACGGTCGTCAAACCTGAAAGTTCCCTATCAGACGAGAGTCTCAGTAGCCGGTCTTGCTATCCTTTTCACTTTCGGATTATTTCAGGGTGTGATCCGGATGTTTAACTTTGTTGTCTTACTTTCCAATCTAAACCCTCATATCTTTCAAATTATATAAAAAACAAAGAATCAAATGAAAATAATATTCCATTGTCTAGGAATGTCTCTTTTCTTAATGTTGTCACTTTTCTTATTCTCTTTTCAGTTCTGTTAAATGCAGATTTTAATGACATGACATGCCTGCGGACTTCAGGCCTAGATCCTAAAACGCTGTCAGACTTTGAAATAATGAATCAAAAATCAGAATGCAATGAAGATAAATTTAAGGAAATAAAATAAAGAATCAGAAATGTCAAAAGGTCCATACATTGTACTGAGAGTACTGCCAAAAGAGAGTGTTGTACTTGGGAAACATCGAAGGAAATGTCCCTGAAACAACTGTCAACGCAGGTGCAGTCAAAAGGTGCTATGTTTGATCCTCTCTATAACATTAATGTTCTTCGGTTGGGATGAAAAAGGCTTTCTTTCTCACTATGCAAGTATTATCAACCCTTTGCAAACCCTTTGAGCCGGTTACCTTTTCTTTGATTACCCTCTTTGGAACTTGGAAGTTATTATTGAAAAAACAAAATAATGAATGAAAATGTAACAAAAAAAAAGTAGTCGCTTGAACTACGTTTAACTTGATTTCGAAAGGATACGTAGGCAGCCTCTCTCTGGGGTTCAGTCACACCAAAATAAAAATCAATAATTTCAAAAAAAAAAACTAAAACTAAAACTGGGGCAGATGTTACAAAGGTTCGGCGATAGTTTCGCCTTAAAGGTTTCAAAGTTGTAATTCAATCTAAATCCTTTTCAAGTCCTTCCGATCAATCAACGAGAATGTTCAAGAATTGGAGGATACAATTACTTGGATCTGATACAACCAAATAGAAATAAAATAAGAGAGTCTTATTGGTGAAAACCCTCACGGTCATCGTAGGGCGATACCGAGCAGAGAAAATAAAAATAAGAGAGTCTTGTTAGTGAAAACCCGCAAAGGGCACTATAAGGCGATGGTGAGAAAAGAAATGAGAGAGGTCAGCTAGTGAAAATCCGCAAAGATCCATTGGCATCGACACAGTCCCGAACAAGGTTTCTCGATTTTGAGGCAAAGGTTGTGTTGAATTGCTGAGAGTCGAACAGTTTACACAGATCAGGCATCCAGTCTAAAAGGCATATCATGTTCATTGAAGTCCGCATGTACGCCCAGATAAGTCCTTCTTTAATTTCTGTTCCCCGAAAGGGACACCTTTTGTTTAAACTCATTCTCCATTCCATTGTTGTTTTCTTTGAATACCATTCGGTATAACTTCGTGTCAAAAATAAAGGCAAAGAAAGGATGGTAAGACCGATTATAGGGCTCTCGTTTGAAGTAAGCAGATACATTGAAAAGGTACCCAACCTCAGCAGGGGCATCAAGTCAACCCCGACTTGCCATGGTGGTTGATGCTTTGAAATAAAAAACTCTTGAAAGGAGGAAATCAAATTGAAAGTGCCTACAGGGGAAAAATGAAGTTGAAAATGTTAAGTCCCAAGTGGCTAATCATTTTGGGAAAGTTTGAAAAGCCAAAGGTTCCCCAATTCTCTGAAATTGAAAGTTTTGGAGGAAAGAAATGGAAAGTGAAATGCCACAAAGGAAAAATAAAGTTGAAAAGGTTAAGTCTCACGTGACCAACCGACAGGTTGACATCATCATCAAAAGAAGATGGGCACAAAGCCAAGATGCCAAAGTCATCAAGGCCACAAACCGACCACTACTTTTAAAACTCATAATTTTTCTTTGTTTGCAGCAAGAACAAAGCAGTGCATAATGGAGATTCCTAAAGAATGAATGTCACCAAAGGTAAGTCCCTCAAATCTCCATTTTGTTTTATTTTCAGCATGCACCACTACTGTCCATACCTCTCATTTTCGTAGCTTAACTCAGGTAGAACATTTTTGCCTAGGGGGATCTAGCTCATATTTCCGGGTAGAAGTACTCTTCGTCTAGGTTTGTTTTACGTAGCTTAACCCAGGTAGAACATTTTGACCTAGGGGGATCCAGCTCATATTTCCGGGTAAAAGTACTCTTCGCCCAGATTTGTTTTTTGTAGCTTAATCCGGGTAGAAGTACTCTTTGTCCAGGCTTGCTTTTCATAGTTTAACCCACGTAGAACCTTTTCGCCAAGGGGATTCAGCATTTTATTTTCAGTAATACAGGGCGCCAACCCCTGGTTACATTTCCTTTTTAGTAATATAGGGCGCCAATTCCTGGTTACATTTCCTTTTCAGTAATACAGGGCGCCAACCCCTGGTTACATTTCCTTTTCAGTAATACAGGGTGCCAACCCCTGGTTATATTTCCTTTTCAGTAACACAGGGCACCATCCCCTAGTTACATTTCCTTTTCAGTAAGACATGGCGCCAACCCCTGGTTACATTTCATTTTCAGTAATACAGGGCGCCAAACCTGGTTACATTTCCTTTTCAGTAATACAGGGCACCATCCCCTGGTTACATTTCCTTTTCAGTAATACAGGGCACCATCCCGTGGTTACATTTCTTTTTCAGTAATACAGGGCGCCAACCCTTGGTTACATTTCCTTTTCAGTAATACAGGGCGCCAACCCCTGATTACATTTCTTTCTCAGCAATACAGGGGGTCATCCCCTGATTACATTTCCTTACTAGTATAGGGTACACCAATCCCTGATCTCCATACCAGTATGGGGTACACCAATCCCTAGTTGTGTTCTCCAACATAGGGTACACCACTCCCTAGTTGATTTGGTCTTAAATGTAGGATACACAACTCTCTGATATCATTGCCAATATATGGTATCTCATTCTCTGGCCACATTTTCCCAACATAAGGTACACAAATCCTTAGTTGAGATATTCTTTTGGACAATAAAGGAACACTATCCGAAAAAAAATCATCATGATCTTTTTAGGGTATACCATTCCCGATCTTTTATTGCTTTCAATAAAGAAGTAGTTTAGAATTTTGTTGCAATAACTCACGAAATTTTTCTAGTGAAAATTAGGGCAGAAAAATTTTATTTGTTTGTTTGTTGTGGTGTCTGAGCAGGTTTTACCCCGAGGCACAAGGTTCGAGATGAACAAAAGAAAAAGTCTCAATCCAAAATAAATGAATAAAAAGAGAGAGAAGTGAATCCTAATGCAGAAGTAGATGGAAATGATATGGACTGCTCAAGACGGCTGAAGTCATGAGCATTGCATTTCTCATCTTGATTAGAAGAAGTCATAGAAGAATGAACTAGCACCTGCAACTAGCAAGCATCAAGGTTCAGATCAGAATCTGCGTGATGAACCAATCAAGATTCAAGATCAAATTTTAGAAGACTTATAGATAGAATCTTGTAACTCATAGCTGATAGGTTTGTTTAGTTTCTTTTTGATTTTTGATGTAATAACTGGACTACAGACCGGAGCCTCGACGGAACCTCACTCGACTCTCCAACTCAATATTCCATCATTTTCCTTGAACTCTACGCGGCGTAAGTTTCTTATAACCCGGGATAGTCGTTGCCAAATTTAATGCTTAAATATTTAAATGAGTTTTAAAAAAAAAGGCCCACTTAGGACCCATGTCATGTCCCATCCCGGTCAAAGTCCGTCCCGTCCCGATAATTTCATCTCGTCTTATCCCCTCCCGTCCCGTTGAACAGCCATACCCCCAACTAAGACATCTAGAATAATTTCAGCAATCGTTACTGGATTTTAAAGCTCCAGTATGCTATATTTGAGTTCAATAATGAGAGGTAAAATTTTTAGCACCGTTGAAATTCAAAACTCTTAAATGTGAAACTCAAGTACGATAGAGTATAAATCCAGTTTCAGATCTGAACTATTTCTCTTTCACTCTATGATAGAAAATCTACGACCGATGACTTCCTCCTCAATCTCGATATGTGCTTTTCTCAATGTTTGCTAGGACACACCATTTTCACAAGTTTGATGTGGGCACGACTTCTTTCGTCGACCAAAGTCAAGCTTCTTGAGCACAAAAGGCGTCATTGAAGTGCAAAAGGGGCAATACCCAGTCTAGGGGTGTCAATGATTCGGTTCGACCAGCTATTTTATAAAATTTATACCATACCAATTTTTTTAATTATTCTATTATGTATAAACAAAATTAGACATTTCGAAACTGTCCCAATTATCTCGGTTTCTCTTCAGTATTGGTACGGTTTAATTAATTTTTGGTATTGTTTTAAATGTCATGTAAAAGTCACAAGTAAAAGTAGAATACAATAACATACACATTTTTATAGGACTTAGCAAAACTCTCTAACCAGTTTTACTGTTTAAATGGTGATAAATTAAGAAAACATGAAAGATGACCAAAATATAGATCCATCAACTACTCTACAATAGCATAAAAGAAACTAAATAAAGACCAAAAAAAAAGAAGATAAATCACACGAGTAGAAAGATATTAATTAAGATGAGACTCAAGAATAAAGTCTATAGAATATTAAATATTCAAAAAGATAATGTGAGCACCTAATTTTTGACCGTGCTTCAATTGTTTCCCACTCATCTCACCAATACCTCACTTCTCACTCCATCTTTCCCGCTCCTGTCTTCCCACGCATATCCCCACTCCACTTTCCCTTGCCCCCACTCTTTGTCCCCCCACACTTTGTCCCCACTCCACTTTCCCTTGTCCCCTATGCTTGTCCCCCATGCTTGTCCCACATACTTGTCCCCACTCACAACCCCCACCCCACCACACACACATCCCCATTTTCCTTCACGTAAATGGATGCGCAAAGGAGGGGGCAACCATAACCGGATCTCTTCCAATAACCCACCAAAAATAACCAGCTCTTGAACACCATTTTTTCCGTCGGACAAGCTCAACTTCACCCCAAAACAACCCCAAAATAAGCTACAAAAACGAGCCAAACAACCCCAAAACTCCAGTCCATTCCATGGAAGTAAGCTAAAAACTCCAGCTCAAATCCAATCTCGAATCTAGTTGCAAAATAGCTCAAAATCAGCTTCGAAAAAGCTCCGAAAATGACCTCCTAAGATCAGTAAAAAACCCAGCTCCAAAGTTATTTATTTTCCTATTTAAAACTGTTACGATTCAGCCGTTTGAAAGAAGAGCAGACTAATGGATCTTTCATCTCATGTTCTATGTCTGGAGTAGTCGGAGATCGGGCTCGCGATTGCGCAGTTGAGGTTGCCGTTTAAGGTCTCCGGGCGACGGAGCTGTTCGTGTTCAACTACAGTGTCGCGTTCTTCTTGTAAACCAGTTGGAAGATTTTTTATATATTGAAAGGTTTCAAAGGTCCGTTGTTTTCTTCTTTACCATTTTTCTCGGAAGATCATGCTTGGTTAAACTTCTATAATTTGTTATGGCTGTGTCGTTTGAATTTTCACTACTAAAAAAGAGTGTAATTTCTTCCGCTATTTCCGACCGAAATCGGTCAAAAATTGATATTTTCCGACCGAATTCCGACCGATTTTAATTGGTCGGAAAAATGATGGTCGCAAACGTGTACCGACCGAAATCGGTCGGTAACTCAAAGCGTTGACTGACTGTCAAACTTTAATTTTCGACCGAAATCGATCGGAAACAATTAAATATTTTTTTTAATTTTCAAATTTCCGATCGAAATCGGTCGGAAACTATTATTATTATTATTATTATTATTAATTTTTATTTTCCGACCGAATTCGATCGGAAATTTAAAAAAATAATAATTTTATTTAATTAAATAATTAGTTGTAAATTGTAATAAATTGTTAATTTATTTATAAAAATAAATATATATTCATAATTTCCGACCGAATTCGGTCGAAAATCTGGGTAAAAACTGGGAAGAAAATGTCTATTTTTGAGCTACACCACCTGCCAATTACAACCAATATCCATCCTATAATGGCAGCATTACATTGCTGCTATTCAACCATAATTAATCAACAACAATGAATATACTAACAACAACAACAACAATTAACTAACAAAAACCATTATCTAACAACAACAACAACAACAACAACTAATAACAACCACAACAACTAATAACAACCACAACAAGAACTACTAAAATGTTCAATAACAAAATAACAATATAATCATCATTCAAAACTAGTCTCAACTAAATATTGACAAGTTCAATACTTTGTTTAGCAATACACACTATTCAATGAGTTTTTTATCTAGCATCATCTCCCTCTTCTCTCCTAGAACCTTCATCGTTGGCACATGGGGAAGGCTCACGAGACCGGAAAATGGGGAAAGCACCACTAGCAAGAAGATTGGTCAGCTGACCTTGAAGGAGATTAAATTGTTTGTCCCTCCTTTCTAGGTGAACTTGAAGGGTACCAAATTGTTCATTATAGTAGTTATGAAACTTACATGTGTAGTCTCCGCCCAGTCCTCAACCCATCTAGTTGGATCTGTCGGTGCCTTCTTCTTCCGGATGTGAGTCTCCATGAAGAACTCATCATGACTCATCTGCATCCTATATTTTTTTCCTACAAATATAATAAAACGTGTTAACGAAATTAACATATATAAATATAGTTCGATAAAAGTAGACCGAAATATTTTAAGGAATTACCAGTTGTCTCCTCGTATCCCCCGTGCTCTTTGAACCCAGACAATGCAATGAGCCACCCTTCTCAGATGCTCGGGCCTTCTTTCCCAGTTCACTCTGCTTCTTGAATTTCTCGGTGGCCCAATACCTCTGCAGATCCTCTCATAAATCCGGTAGGACCCATGAAGGCTTCTTGTTAACCTTTCGAGCGGAGCAGAAGGAATTAGAGAGTCTCTTACGACATTTGTACTCCCAATTTGCACAAATTTCACGGTTATACCGGTCTTCCCAGGCACACTTAGTCTGCAAATAAAATATGTAATATTAGATGAAAATATTATTAATATAATGCTTAAATAGATAAGAATTGTATTAAAATCTTAAATTGGTTGAACATTTGTTGCACGAGATCCTCTGGAAAGTCACTTCAAGTCGGATGGGGTGCATTATACAACCAGTCAAGAATATCAGTGATTATCTTTGTAGCCTGATGATTAAGAATGAACCTGCAACATAGAAATTACATTAAATAAACAAGAGTAGTTATTTCCTTCCCTTAGTGGATGACTAACGGCCTCTAACTATTCATAAAAATATTTTGCCTCTTCGTTAGGAGGTTGTTCAACACTTTCATGGGTTTCAAAATCGAAGTGTATCCCAAAAGCATCCGCAACTATTTCATGGTATCTAGGATGTTGAACGTTATTCCCCACCGACCTACTACTTTCACCAACAACTACATTATGAAATACACCATCACTACCATCAATCTCTCCATGACTAGTCCACACAAAATAATTATCCATCAATTATTTTTTATAAAGATGAGCCTTAACATCCTCCGATCCAAAAAATTACAAACACTTGCACTTCACACAAGTACACCTAATCAACCCTACAATCCGAAATGGTTCAAGTGACACTGCATGCGTAATAAATTCCTTAACCCCTTCTATAAATTCCTTCCTCAAAAATCGATGATTAGGATAATTCCTATTATACATCCAACTACGATATTCCATCTACATAAAGAACGAATAAATTATATTAATCATAGTTCAAATTAATTTATAGAATTAAGTTACATAATAAACTTTAGTTACAATATAATTAATTTAAATAATTTGATTGTTTATTAATTTAAAAGTTCATATATATCCCTAAATAAGTTTTTTTAAAATTCAATTAGACCATTAAAGGGAAATATAATTAAATAAAATAAAATTATCTAACCCTAGCATTAATCATAATAAAAATTAGTTAAATTAAAAGAATTAAACCCTAGCATTAATCATAAATCATAATTAAACTAACAGAACAAATAATTGAAAGAATTAAACCCTAGCATAATCATAATCAATATAATTGAAAGCTATAAAATTATCTAACCCTAGCATAATAATAATCTTCTAACATAGATAATGCTAGCATAAACATAATCAATAGGAGTAAATCCTAAATCTAATTAATTATTAACTAGACCCTAGTTTATACAATAGAAGAATTAAAATTACTTAAATTAAAAAATGTAGATAACTAACCTTGAAAGAGAAGAGAGGAGATTTGATTTTGGGTGCAAAAAGCAGTGGGTGGCGGCGGCGGAGGAAGCAGTGGTGGCAGCCGGCGGCCGAACAATGGCGGGGGAGGGGAGGGAGACGATGAGGGGCTTTGATTTTGGGTGAGGAGGGAGACAAGAGTTAATTTTGGGTGGAAATGCAACTGGAGAGGAGAAGATGAGAAATGGAAGAGAGATAGAGAAAATGGGGAAATGGGGAAGAAGCCAGTCCCTGGCAGATCTAAATTGGAAATTTTCGACCGAAATCGGTCGGAAATGTTTAGTTAATATTTAATAATTAGATATATATATATATATATATATATAGTATAATGTAGTATATATACTAAGTGTATAGTATATAAGCTATATTCGATATAACATTAGCTATATTAAGATGTCTATATATATATATATATATATATATATATATATATATATATATATACACACACACACACACACACACTATACTGTATAGTATATAAGCTATATTCGATATAACATTAGCTATATTAAGATGTCTCTCTCTCTCTCTCTCTCTCTCTCTCTATATATATATATATATATATATATATATATATATATATATATATATATATATATATATGTCACGACCCAATTTCACCTATAGGTTGTGATGGCGCCCAATACTACAGCTAGGCAAGCTAACTAATAAATTAAGTATATATTGACTAAATTTTTAATCCAAGAAAATAATAAAATATCAAATTCTACCAATGTTTGTCTGCCAAGACGTGGTGTCACAAGTGCATGAGCATCTAGTAGATTATACAAAATTCCAAATACCGTCTGAAATAAAATAGACAGAATGGAAATATAAGAAGAGACACTGGTAGATGCAGAACGACTCAGAAAGGCAGCTCACCACTATGCCTCGGGATGACGTGGATATGTGATGATAGGTTCTCCACTAGTACCTGTCTCATATCCTGGACAAAAAGTGCAGCAAGTGTAGTATGAGTACGTAAACAACGTGTACCCAGTAAGTATCAAGCCTCTAATCTCGAAGGGGTAGGGACGAGATGGACGACTTTGACACTCACAATATATATATATATATATATATATATATATATATATATATATATATATATATAGTATAGTATAGTATAGTATAGTATAGTATAAGATGTATATATAGTATAATATATATAATATAGTATTAGAGTTGTAGGTTAGGAGGTAGTTGAGTCTTGTCTTATTTCGTACCGTTGTGAGACTAGTTTGGTAGGGTTTTTGTCTAAGCTAGCTAGAGGCAATGTCGTGTCTTACTATTTTGCGTTTCAGTGTCAGACCTATTTACTAGCTATCGTTTTTGTTTTTGCTCTTTTTCGTTTTTGCTTTGCATCTTTCTTCTGGATTTCATGTTGTTCCTATTTTTCCTATGATTTCTGTGGTGATATTGATATTGTCTTATTTTGTCTTTTTGTTCTTTTGAGTCGAAGGTCTTTCGGAAACAGCCTCTCTACCTCTTCGGGGTAGGGAAACGTCTGCGTACACACTACCCTCCCAGACCCCACTAGTGGAATTTCACTGGGTTGTTATTATTGTTGTTATTATTGTTGTTGTTGTTGTTGTTGTTGTTGTTGTTGTTGTTGTTGTTGTTGTTGTTGTTGTTGTTGTATATATAGTATAGTATAATATATATATACTAAGTGTATAGTATATAAGCTATATTCGATATTACATTAGCTATATTAAGATATATATATATATATATGTATGTATGTATAAATAGTATAGTATAATATATATACTATGTGTATAGTATATAAGCTATATTCGATATAACATTAGATATATTGAGATGTCTATATAGTATAGTATAGTATAGTATAGTATAGTATAGTATAGTATAGTATAGTGTGTGTATGTATATATATATATATATATATATATATATATATATATATATATATATATATATATATATATATCAAATAAGTATTAAATATTATTTATTTAAAAGCTCTTTATTATTTACACACACAAATATTATTAAATTTATATTTTAATTTGTATAAAAGCGTTTTCCCGACTGAATTCGGTCGGAAATATTGAATTATAATTATTTCGTTTGGTTAATTAAATATATATAATTTTTGTCTTGGGCGGGAAACAAAAAATTCAAACTTTCCGACCGAAATCGGTCGGAAATTCTGAATTATTTTAATATATCATTATTTTTGTATATTATATACAAGTATGACCAAATATTTGACCAATTTCCGACCGATTTCGGTCAGAAATTTGAAAAACGTTTAATAAATAATTATTTTTGTACATTATATACAAGTATGACCAAATATTTGACAAATTTCTGACCGAAATCGGTCAGAATTTTTATTTTTTTACAGTCAGAAAATTTTTGTTGACTTTTGCGACCAAATCGGTCGATTTTTTTTCCGACCGATTTCGGTCGGAAAGCCTTGGACGAAAATCAACTTATTTCTAGTAGTGTTTCCGTATTAGTAAACTTCATTGAATTGTGTGGTGGAATATTTTTGTGTTCTTTTAGCTTTGTTATTAAGGATGTAAGTGCTTAATTTTGATTTCTTAACCCCAAACTATAAAAAATGAAGAATGCTACATGTTTTGCCGTGGAAATCCTTTTCGTTTGGTTTATTTCATGTACGTGTGTGTCGTTAAAGTTTAGTTTAGTTTATAGAATCTTTGCATCTGTTTCTTCTAAGCAGTAAATCATTTCTCATGCTAAAAGTTTTTTTTTATTAGAATAGGTGTTTTGCTTTAATAATGATATTTTAATTAGTAAAAGATATAGGCATGAATTGTTAGGTTGTAACGATAACTTTAGTTTTAAATATCTTTTAAAATAAATTCATAATATTTAAAATCACTCATTTCTTCAACAATATTTTCATATCCACCATAACCTTACAATAATCTCAAACTAGTTTAGGAAAATAACTCATAAATATTGCTAGAATGTTTTAGGCGCGCTTTTAATTAGTTTATCGCGATTATGTATACGTTCGCGTGGCATAATTGTGATTTCCAAAGTTAAAACTGAAGTATGTGTTAGAACACTTTGGCCAAAGCAATCTTAATATAATAAAATGCTATTAATTGTGTACACGTACGCGTGACATAATTTTGGCACAATAAACAAAACAGATTCATACACGTGAATCATTACAAAGATAATTTCATATTTTAATAATTAAAGGCGGATAGGTAAAATATGGAAACCAATAAATCAGAGTTTATCCAAAATTAATTCAAGCCATTTTTAGTCAATAAAGCAACCGTGCTAGAATTACGGGACTCGGAGAATGTCTTACACCTTTTCTCCGGTCAACAGAATTCCTTACCCGAACTTTGTTTTAGCAGACCAATAATAAAAGAGTCAAATCTTCCTTTGAATATGGATTCAAATAAAAGGTAACTTGGAACACCTAAAAAATCAAATCCCAAGTGGTGACTATGTAAATAAAATAATCCCTATTCAAGTTTGTCACTTTAATTGGAGAAACTATTTAACCCTCAATCGATAATAACATCTTACCTTTTGTGGGGTAAAAAGGGTTGTGACAGATAAATCTAATCATACGAAATGAAATATATTCAATACATTGTAGTTTGCAACTCATAATCGATAAAATACTTTGTGACTTGCTAGTGAATATGCTAGAAATAATTTAGTTTCAGTAGCACTAGCATAATAAGTTTGAGAATTACGATTTTGATTTTAAATACTTGTTGCCTTGTAACTATTTTCATAATTTTCAAGGCCCGAGAAAAAATTTAATACTTTATTATTTTTAAACTTAATATATAAATATATTTTTCACTTGATAATTTATTCGGTACGGTTCGATATTTTTTTGATTTATTTTTATAAAATGAAAAACCTATTCTAATTATCGGTACAGTTATAGATTTACATAAAGACCTAAAAATCAGTTCGATATAGTACGATTCGATGAATTTAATCGATTTTTAAATATTTAGTTGCACCTTGCTACCCACCAACTGAGTTATTAGACGGGGATAACAATGACGGCGAAATTTCAGGTAAAACAAAACACTAGCACGGCATGAAATAAAAGCACCCTATAACACTAGAGTAGTAACGTTTTCCACCAATAGACACTGAAGTTGCTCTTTCTACTACCTTTGAAATCTGCAATGCCTACCAACTCTTCTCACTGTTTGCGACGTGTTTCTTACATGGCTTTGACAAGAGACGTAAGCTGTTTCAGTTCCGAACTTGTAACGAGTCTGTTTAGAGCTTTAGTATTCCGTGCGATAGTTTAAAACATAGAGTTGTTTCATAAATGTGTTACGACTTGCTTGTATGAATGATTTGATATTCGTAAGGTTCAAGATTTATTTGATAGAGTGATCCTCAAATGAGAAGCTTTAAGTAAAAAAAATTGATCAATATTTAATGTTTGGGTAGACGACCTCGGAAACGGGATTTGATGATTTTAATAGATGATGATTTTAGATTTGCGCGTATAATCGAATTTGGATGTTCCTAGAAAATTTTGGTTCATTTATTGAAAGTTGACAATTTGAAACTACCTGGGTCATGCAACATAAATTTGTGATTATATCCAATTTTTCGTCTGTATTAGTACATACTAATTTGTCCGAATTTTTTTTGATTGACTCTGATTGGTCTGAATTGTTGTAGGTCTACGGGAAACGGCCTAGTGATTAATACTTATTGATTCGCCATGACTTTGGGTTCATTTTATGGCGTTTTGGGGTCATGCAACCACTACTAGAAATTCGCTAAAAACCGATCAAAAATACCGACCAACGTTGGTCGGTTATGGCAAATTACCGACCAAAACGTGACCATTACGGTGTGGACGGTGTTTTGATGGTCGGAATGGCTTACCGACCAAAGTTGGTCGGAAATTACCGACCAACTTTGGTCGGTATATTAAAACGACCATCTGACAAGTTTAATTACTTACCGACCAACTTTGGTCGGAAACATATTTTATTAATTTAATTTTACCGACCAAAGTTGGTCGGTTTAACTAAATTATATTTTTTTTATTAATTATTAAAATTAAAAAGAACCGACCAACTTTGGTCGGTAATTGAAAATATATATTTTTTAAAAATAATTAAAATTAAACATTACCGACCAACTATGGTCGGTAATCTCAACAATGCAAGCAAAATACCGACCAAAGTTAGACGGTAGTGTTGAATTCTGGGAATTCAATGTTCATTAACCGACCAACTTTGATCGGTATTTTGGAATAATTTATTTTTTTAATTAAAAATCGACCAACTTTGGTCGGTTTTTTTGGGTTTAATTTTGGCATAAAATGCCTGTTTTGGCAGCTAAACTACCTGCCAGCATACCAATACAACAACACAACAACAACAACAACAACACAACAACAACAACAACAACAACAACAACAACAACAACAACAACAACAACAACAAAAACACAACAACAACAACAACACAACAACAACAACCAAAACATTCAATAAATACTTTAAAACTAACAAATTAAAGTTCAATTGAACATAAAAATCCAAAATCAAGTTAAAATTAATTACAACTAGTTCAAAACTGATTCTATTTGTCTAGTTCAAAGTATATAAAAGTCAAGGGGTATTTTGTACAACATCATCATCACCGTCTGATGAACTTTCATCTACAAGACGATATAGAGAACGGTCTTGTGGAGGATGGGAAGCACGATCACGGGGAGGACGGGAGGAACGATCACGAGCAGGGCGGAAGGAACGATCACGTGGAGGTCGACCCTCTGGAGATGACTCACGAGATCGGGGCAACGGAAAAGCTCCACTAGATAGGAGAGTTCTGATCTGAGCTTGCATGCCAAGGAAGTGAGCATCTCTAAGCCTTTCTCTTTCCTTGGCCGCTTCTAGCTCTGATGTGAGCTTTGTCACTGTCTTCCGCATAGCGAAGAGGCTCTCCCTATTAAGTTGCTCGCCTTGCGAGGAAGTTCCTATTCCTCGCATTCCACACTTATAGCGATGGAAGTTTTTAGTAGGAAGCCCCTATACCTTCCCCTATTTTGGACCGCCAACAGACTCCAACCATATTCTTTCAGCATCCTCATCCGAAAGTTGGGTTGGCTTACCCCATTTACCAGCTGGATGACTACGGATGAATTCCTCCATGTTACTTTGGTAGCGACCCTATATTATTTTAAATTAAATCAGTATTTCAAGTTTTTTGTAAAAGTAAATTATAATACTTAAATAAAATTGAAAGCTTACATATGCAGTCGAGGCCCGGTCCTCGACCCACCTATCTTGATCCCCCTCTTTCTTCTTCTTCACAACATGTGTCTCCTTGAATAGCTCATCATGACTCATTGGACGCCCATACTTCTTTTCCTGAAAATAAATTAATTTAGTTAATAAACATAATAGATATACTTAGAAAAGTAAAATAATTTAAGCAATTACGTACCAATCTTCTTTTTATTGTCCCTAGGCTGATCGCACCTCCAGTGTGCAAGGAGCCTCCCTTCTCGGATGCGCGAGCTTTCTTTCCTTTTTCGCTCCTCTCTAAGAACTCTGCGGTAAGCCATTGCCTTTGCAAATCATTCCACAAATTCTCAAGTAACCAGCCAGGCCTCTTGTTCTTCTTTCTAGCATCCGAGAAAGCATCCGCCAATCTCTTGCGAGCTTTATGATGAAAATTTGTAGCCACTTCCGCGCTATAGCGGTCTTCCCATACACACTTGCTCTGTATTTCAAAAGTTAAATATTAGATGGAAATATCATAAATATAAATTATTAAACTGTTTAAAAGAACATTTATACCTTAAATTGATTGAAAATTTGCTCCTTCAGTGAGAATGGGTAATCAGTCCAAGTCGCATAAGGGCCATTATAAAGCTTTCTGATGGCATTGGTGATTATCCTCGTAGTCTTATTACCCGGCCTGAACCTGCAATTTAACAATAAAAACACATTAATATCTTAGTAAAAATGTTACAAATCAATAGACGCAAAAATAATGAATAACACTTACCCATCACCCTCAGGGACTATGATGATCCTGCCATATCGATCATAATGCACTACCTCGTCATCACCATCCGAAGCATGTGTATCAGAGGCATGTGAAGACGGTGTAGGCGGGTCAGAGCTAATGCCTCCCAGGCGAAGGCCTGCAATAGATGGAGTCGATGATGAAGATGGTTGCGATCCCTGTGATTGCGACATAGCTGGATGCGACCCAAGTGGATGTGATACCAATGGCTGTGACCCGAGTGGCTATGACCCGAGTGGCTGTGACATGTTGGATGCGATCCATGTGGCTGTGATATGTAGGGATGTGATCCATGTGGATGTGATGCAGATGGCTGTGAGGCAGCTGGACTGTATGTCGGACGTATAGTCCTGTGGCCCTGTGATGGAAGACTGGGTGTCTGAATGAAGGTGTACGGCTCGTGATGCTGTGGCAGCTCAGTATAGCCGTGTGGTGGAGGATAAGACATAGGCATCTCTGAAAAGGGTGGACAAGAGGGAGTATTATTTTCTACCCTTCTCTTTCCCTTCCTACCCTTTTCTCGACCCCGAGAACTAGTAGGGTCATTGTTACCTTGACCCTTGCCTGCCATCTGCATAATATAATACACATTTAGATTGAAACATATAAGAAACTAGCTATAAAACGAGAGTGCTTTAAAAAACCAACTTTTTAATCCTCATCGACGTATTGTTCCTCGTCCGAGAATTCTTCGTCCTCACTTGTTTGAGCTTCATCAGTTGATTCTTCGTCCTCATTTTCTATAATTGTTACTTCATTTATATCAACTTCTTCCAATATGCGTTCAGGATGTTCCAAATCATTTTCTAACTGATCGTCCACTATTTGGTGAATATTGGAGATATCGTTTTGATATGCAACATCTAACACATTCTCGACTTTCACCCTACCTACAGGCTTAGTTTTTATTACAACCCACCAATCGGACTTATTCCGCCGCAATGGATAAGGAGCATAATATACTTGCCTAACGTTATGTGCAATTATGAAAGGATCATAGCGATCATACTCCCTCGTATGATTAACCTCAATTATGTTGTATTGGTTGTGTACTCTTGTACCTCTTGTTGGATTTGGGTCAAACCACTTGCATCTAAAGAGTATCAATTTCTTATATGGCCAACCTGTATATTCTAGTTGTAATATTTCTTTGACCACACCATAATAATCAATATCTCCAACTTGGTTGCCATCACCACCTTGAACCCACACCCCGCTGTTGTTGCTATTTTTATTTTTAGAGCAATCCTCTGTATGAAACTTATAACCATTCACTACGTACTTAGACATTGTTGTGACCTGAAGCCCAGGTCCCCAAGATATATCTTTCAAAAATTGATTTACACCATTATTTGGATTATTTACCTACATAGAGTTAAAAAAAGTCATAAGTTAGCATAACTTATGAATCAATTTTTATACATTCACTACATATATATATATATATATATATATATATATATATATATATATATATATATATATATATATATATATATATACACACACACACACACTTACAAACTGTTTGAACCATGTATCAAATCTCGTATATACAGCATCATAGCCAAATTAACCCACGAAGTGACTGTGACATATCAAATATTTTTAGTAGTTGCATCAATATGTAGTCACAGTAAATTTTACATTTTGATAACTAATAAATCAATACTTACTTGAAAAATGGTACAACTTCGGGATAATTTAGCAACACATGAAGTGTAGCTGACTTGTACTCCATATCACTCAAACTTCTCTTTCTAACATCCTTAGAACATTGGCCTGGTTGATTGAATATGGACATTGGTGGATATAATGGATCATTCACACATTCGACCGTGTGCCTATTGGGCATATTCCTAGAACATGGCACGTTACTCTCAAAATAATAAGAACAAAAATGTACAATTTCCTTTGCAAGATAGGCTTCACATATAGATCCTTCAATCTTATTCCTCTGCTTAACAAATTGTTTGCATTTGCCAATTGTCCTACATAATCTCATGTTAGCCAAGAACATTCAAATAAAATAGAATATTACATCAAACTTATAATATTACCTCTCAAAGGGATACATCCATCTGCATTGAACATGCCCTCCAAATCGTGCCTCGTGTACAAGGTGTATTGGAAGGTGTTCCATCACATCAAAGAAACCACATGGGAATATTTTTTCCATCTTACTAGAAATTACACGGATGTTCTGGTCCATCCGAAGTAGGTTTTCTTCCCTTAATGTGGTAGAACACAAGTCTTTGAAAAACAAACTAATCTCTGTGATGGGTTTCCAGATTCTTTCAGGCAAACCACAAAATGCAATAGGCACTAAGGTCTCCATGAAAACATGGCAGTCATGACTTTTCAAATGGCTCAACTTCCCTACCTCCATATCTACTTTTTTTCCAAGATTCGACGCATAACCCTCAGGCATCTTTAATTTCGTAACCCAATCACAAATTTGTCGTCTTTCCTCCAAAGTGAATGTGTAACTTGCTTTGGGATTGAACACCTTACCATTGTTTGCTGTCTGCAAGTATAATTCAGGCCACCTGCAATATTCTTGTAAGTCCATTCTAGCCTTCGGGTTATCTTTTGTCTTACCTTTAACATCCATCACTGTGTTGAATAAATTATCAAAATAATTCTTCGACATCAAGGTTGTGTCGGAGAAGATTATCCTTCCAATAAGGCAACTCCCAAAATATACTCTGTTTCATCCAATTATGATTAACACCATATCCGGGGAATCTATAAGGTGGAGCCTCAGTAACTTTACTGAAGTTCTGGACCCTCTCCCAAATTTCCTCACCTGAAAGTATCGGAGGTGGAGAATTATATTCCACTTTATTCTTTTTGAATGCATTTTTCATCCTTCTAAACTCATGATCATCAGGCAAGAATTGACGGTGACAATCAAACCATGATTGCTTTCGGCCATGTTTCAAAGTGAACGCTTTACTATTTTCCATGCAGTAAGGACAAGCTAGCTTCCCAGCAGTCATCCACCCAGACAACATTCCATACGCAGGAAAATCATTAATAGTCCACATTAAATTAGCACGCATATTAAAATTCTGCTTGGTTGATATGTCATATGTTTCAACACCATCATACCACAATTGTTTTAGCTCATCAATCAAAGGTTGCAAATATACATCAATCAAACTTTTCGGATTACGTGGACCAGGGATAATACAATTTAAGAATATATATGGACTAGTCATACACAACTCAGGTGGTAGATTATAAGGTGTAAGAAAGACAGGCCAACATGAATATGGTGTCGCAGATATAGAAAAAGGAGTGAAGCCATCGGCACACAGACCTAACCGAATGTTCCTTGGTTCACTAGCAAAATCTGGATATGTCCTATCAAAGTGCTTCCAAGCTTCTCCATCTGAAGGATGACACATAACACCAGGTGGTCTTCTATTTTCAAAATGCCATCTCATATGAGGAGCAGAACTCATCGACGCATATAACCTCTTTAACCTAGGTATAAGAGGTAAATAATGCATTGCCTTGACAGCGACCATATTCCCGCTGGAAAGCCTCTTGAAACGAGGCTTTTCGCAAAATTTACAACTGTCTAAAGTTGCATCATCTTTATAATATAACATGCAACCATCTTCACAACAATCAATTCTCATTGACGAAAGTCCTAACTTAGAAACCAATCTCTTCGCCTTATAGAAATCACCAGGTAAGTTGATATTAGGGTCAACTAGTTCACTCATAAGGTCAATGAAACAGTCCATGGCTGCTTGAGAAATATTCCAATTAGATTTGATACTTAGTAATCTAACTGCAACAGACAGCTCAGAGTGCGGACTTCCTTCACGTAGTGGACGACTAGCTTCCTCTAACTGTTCATAAAAACGTTTTGCGTCATCATTAGGAGTTTGTTCAACATTTTCATTGGGCTCACCTCCAAAAGCATCCGCAACCATATCCTGAATTCTAGAATCAAGATTTGTATTCTCCACCGACCTACTACTTTCACCAACAATCATGTTATGAAATATCCCACGGCTACCATCGATCTCTCCATGATTAGTCCACACAAAGTAATTCTCTATAAACCCCTTCCTATAAAGATGAAGCTTAACTTCCTCCGATTTTTTAAACTTCATACAATCGCACCTGACACAAGGGCACCTAATTACTCCTTCACTTTGGTATGGTGGAAGTGACATTGCATGTCTAATAAAGTCATCAACCCCTTCTACAAAATCCTCCCGCAATCCCCGCCGATTAGGATAATTTCTATTGTACATCCAAGTACGATGTTCCATCTATACAAATAAAACAAGAACAAATTAATTTATTCTACAATTATAAATTAATTATATCTTTTTTAGTTCAAGATAATTATTTTTTCCTAATTACACCAATTTATATTCTAAAAGTTCAATTCATATCCAAAAGGTCCAATTCATATCTTAAAAGTTCAATTCATATCCTAAAAGTTCAATTCACAAGAACAAATCCTAAAAACTAAAATTTCAATTCATATCCTACCAGTTTAAACATAAACTAACTAAACTAAAGAAATTCAACCCATACCCTGAAAGT
This sequence comes from Nicotiana tomentosiformis, assembly GCF_000390325.3. Classification (NCBI taxonomy): domain Eukaryota; kingdom Viridiplantae; phylum Streptophyta; class Magnoliopsida; order Solanales; family Solanaceae; genus Nicotiana; species Nicotiana tomentosiformis. The sequence goes on along the minus strand of NC_090822.1, from coordinate 414,812 downwards.
TCGATTCACAACAACAAATTAATTTATTCTACAATTATAAATTAATTATATCTTTTTTAGTTAATTCAAGATAATTATTTTTTTCTAATTATACCAATTTATATCCTAAAAGTTCAATTCATATCCAAAAGGTCCAATTCATATCTTAAAAGTTCAATTCATATCCTAAAAGTTCAATTCACAAGAACAAATCCTAAAAACTAAAATTTCAATTCATATCCTACGAGTTTAAACATAAACTAACTAAACTAAAGAAATTCAACCCATACCCTAAACTAAACTAATTCATAAATAATTGACTAATTAACAAAACTAATTAGTTAATAAAACTAATTAACAAAACTAATTAAAACAAGACCTAAACCCTAATCCTCAATAAAATGCAATGTTCAAATAATTGAAACACTAATCAATTGAAACTAATTAACAAAACCTAGAAATAATAAATAAATGGGTTGTAATTCAAACCTAGAATTTTTAGGAGATGGAGAAGGAGATCGAGGGGCGGCAGTGGCAGTGGCAGCGGCGACGGCGCGGCGACGGCGAGGGTGAGGGCTGGACGGCGAGGGGGAGGGCTGGACGGTGAGGGGGGGGGGGGCTGGGAGGGAGAAGGAGAGAAGGGAAGGAAGAAGAGAGAAAAATTTTAGAGAAATGGGGGTCTTTCCCCATTTTTCACTTCTCTGATTTTAGAATTACCGACCAAAGTTGGTCGGTAATTTTGGTCGGTACATTAAGTGCTGACCGTTTGACCAAAAACCGACCAACTTTGGTCTATTTTTTTTTTTAAAAATTTAAATTCTTTAACCGACCAACGTTGGTCGGTAATTTTAAATATAAATTCTTAAATATTATAAAATATTTTAAATAATAAAATAATTATTAAAATTTAAAAAATTGGATCCAGATTACCGACCAACGTTGGTCGGTAATCCAAAATTTTCTTGTCTGACCAGCTTGGTCAATTCGTTGACCAATTTACCGACGAACGTTGGTCGGTATTTAGTTTAAAAAAAATATAAATATTTTTTTCCCCAGTTTCCGTCCAACCTGGACGGTTTTTGGTCGTATTTTTTGACCGACCAATGTTGGTCGGAAATAGTTAGTCGGATTTTAGCAGGTTTTTAGTAGTGAACACGAATTTGTGATTATATCCAATTTTCATGTGTATTAGTACATGCTGATTCTGTAGAAATCTTTTTGACGGACTCTGATTGGCCTGAAATTTTATAGGTCCATAAGACACGATCTAGTGACCAATACTTATTGCTTCACCATGACTTTCAAGTTTATTTTATGGTGTTTCGGGATCATGCAACACGAATTTGTAATTATATTTATTTTTTCGTGTGTATACATGCTCATTTTGTAAAAACCTTGATGTACTCCGATTGGCTTGAAATTTTGTAGGTCCATGAAAAACGGCCTAGTGATCAATATTTATTACTTGGCCATGACTTTTAGATTAGTTTTATGGCACTTCGTCGCCATGCAACATGAATTTGTGATTATATCTAAGGCTGGCAAAATGAGCCCATATATTGTCAACCCTGCCAATTCGTCCATATTTTTGTGGGTTGGATGAGTGATATTTAAGTTGAGTAAAATTTGGGCTTCAATCCATAGTCAACCCGTAGAAATATGAGCATTTATGGTAAAGTGTGGGTAAAATATGGGTTAACCTAGTGGGTTATCTTCCAACTTTTCCATGTTTGATTGGCTTAAATATTTTGAAAAATATTCTTTTTCTCATGAACTCATTTTTCTCCAATTAGAGAAAATTGTTTCCTTATCAAGAGAAGAGAAAATATTTTACAAAACTTTTTTTCAATCTCCCCAACCCTATTCCCCATCCCCACCAACCCACCCCCTACACCCCCACCCCGAACCACCCTACCCCACCCTAACCCTACCACTGCCACTACCATTCGAACCCTCTCCCACCCACCCACACCCACCCAACTCAATATAAATATTATTAAGAGTACTTTCTTTTTTATTTAAACAAAATAAGTACTTTCTTTTTCATTTAAACAAAATGAGTACTTTCCTTTTCATTTAAACAAAATGAGTACTTTCTTTTCATATTGTAGAAAGAATACATTTTTTTCAACCAAAAAATAATATTTTCTTTTTAGTTATGGAACATATATTTTAACATCAAATTTGTACAGAGTAATAAACACTAGTCATCGCCTAAAATTTTGTCGGCACATAAAAAATGACCTAAGAAACATTAGTCATCGCCTCGCCATGATCGTTCCTCCTTTTTTGGCATTTTAGGGCCATAATACTGAAATTCCACTGAATTCCCAAATTTTTGTGTGTTATAGCCCACGCCACCGGTGTGGGCCCGGGCACCAGGATCCAGATCGCCTAAAAGTAAGCCGACCCATAAAAAACGACCTAAGTAACATTAGTCATCGCCTCGGGCGCCCGGACTTGGATCGCCTAAAATTTTATTGGTCCGTATAAAACGAACTAAGGTATATTAGCATCGCCTCGCCATGACCGTTCCTCCTTTTTGGCATTTTAGGGCCATAAAATTGAAATGCAGCCCGATTCTCAGATTTTCGTATGCTATAGGCGGCGCCTCTGCATGGGTCCGGGCGCCCGGACCTGCATCACCCATAATTTTGTTGGCCGATCAAAAACGACCTAGGGAACATTAATCATCGCCTTTCCATGACCATTCTTCTTTTTTGGCGTTTTAGGGCCATTAAACTAAAATTCCATCGGATTCATAGATTTTCGTGTGCTATAGCCCACACCATCTGCATAGGCTAGGGCGCCTGGACCCGGATCACCTAAAATGACCCGATTCATAGGTTTTCGTGTGCTATATCTCACGCCACAGGCGTGGGCCCGGGCACCCAAACTCGAATCGCCTAAAAGTATAACGGCCCATAAAAAATGACCTAAGTAACATTAGTCATCGCCTCGCCATGACTGTTCCTCCTTTATTGGCGTTTTAGGGCCATAAATCTTGAATTACGCCCGATTCCCAAAGTTTCGTGTGCTATAGCCCACGCCATCTTCATGGGCCCAGGCCCCCAGACCTGAATCGCCTAAAAATTTGTCGATCCGACAAAAATGACCTAAGGTACATTAGAATTTCCTCGCCATGACCGTTCCTCCTTTTTTGGTGCTTTAGGGCCATAACATTGGAATGCTGTCCGATTCCCAGATTTTTCTGTGCTATAGCCTACGCCATCCGCATGGGCACGGGCGCCCGGACCTGGATCGCCTAAAATAAGGTAAGAAACATTAATCATCGCCTCACCATGAAATTCTCTTTTTTTTGCGTTTTAGGGCCATAGAACTGAAATTCCGTCGGATTCATAGACTTTCGTGTGCCATAGCCCACGCCATCTGCATGGACCTGGGAGCCAGGACCCGAATCACCTAAATTTTTTCGGCCCATCAAAAACGACCTAAGGAACATTAGTCATCACCTCGCCATGACAGTTCCTCCTTTTTGGCATTTTAGTGCCACAGAAACGGAATTCCGCCCAATTTCTAGATTTTCATGTGCTATAGCCCATGCCATCTGCTTGGGCCCGGGCCTCTAAATCGATCGCCTTAAATTTTGCCGGCCCATAAAAAATGACGTAAGAAACATTAGTCATTACCTCTCCATGACCATTCTTCCTTTTTTGGTGTTTTAGGGCCATAAAACTAGAATTCCGTCCGATTCCTAGATTTTCGTGTGCTATAGCCCACGCTATCTGCATGGGCCCGGGTGCCCAGACACGGATTGCCTAAAATTTTTCCAGCCCATCAAAAGCGACTTAAGAAACATTAGTTATCACCATGACATGACCGTTCCTCCTCTTTTTAAATTTTAAGGAAATTAAACTGGAATTTTGCCCGATTTCCAGATTTTCTTGTGCTATAGCCCACGCCACCTGCATGGGTCCAGGCACCCGGACACAGATCGCCTAAAAAATTTCCGGCCCATCTAATACGACCTAAGTAACATTAGTCATCGCCTCGTTATGATCGTTCTTCCTTTTTTGGCGTTTTAGGGCCATAAAACTAGAATTCCGCCCAATTCATAGATTTTCGTGTGCTATAGCCCATGCCATATGCATAGGCCAGGGCGCCAGTTTCGGATCCCCTAATATTTTTCCGGCACATCAAAAAATACATAAATAATATTAGTCATCGCCTTTCCATGACAGTTCCTCCCTTTTTGGCGTTTTACGACCATAAAACTTAAATTCCGTCAGATTCCCAAATTTTCATGTGCTATAGCTCACAGCATCTGCATGGGCCCATACCCGCGGACCCGGATTGCCTAAAACTTTGTCGGCCCATAAATAATGACCTAAGGAACATTAATCATCGCCTCCCCATGACCATCGATCCTTTATTTGACGTTTTAGGGCCACAAAACTTGAATTCCGCCCGATTCCTAGATTTTCATTTGTTATAACCCAAACAATCTGCATGGGCCCGGGCGCCAGGACCGGATCGCCAAAAGTTTTTCCGGCCCATAAAGAATTACCTAAGTAACATTAGTTATCGCCTCACCATGACCGTTCCTCTTTTTTTAATATTTTAGGGGCATAAATCTAGAGTTTCATCCGATTCTTAGATTTTCGAGTGCTATAGCCCATGCCATCTACATGGGCCCGGGCACCCAAACCCGGATCGCCTACAATTTTTCCGACCGACGAAATACGACCTTAGGAACATTAGTCATCACTTCGCCATGACCGTTCCTCCTTTTTTGGCATTTTAAGGCCATAAAACTGGGATTCTGCCTGATTCCCAATTTTTCCTGTGCTATAGCCCATACCATCTGCATGGGCCTGGGGGCCCCAATCCAGATTGCCTAAAATTTTTCGATTCATCAAGAATGACCTAATAAATATTAGTCATCGCCTCGCCATGACCATTCCTCCTTTTTTGGCGTTTTAGGCCCATAAAACTGGAATTCCGCCCGATTTCCAAATATTTGTATGTTATAGCCCACACCATCTGCATGGGCCCGGGAGCCCGAATCTGGATCGCCTAAAATTTTTTGGCCCATTAAAAATGACTTAAGAAACATTAGTCATCGCCTCGCCATGACCGTTCCTCCTTTTTTGGCGTTTTAGGCCCATAAAACTTTAATTTCGTCCAATTCCCATATTTGCGTGTGTTATAGCCCACGCCATCTGCATGGCCCTGGGAGCCCGAACCTTGATCGCCTAAAATTTTTCGACCCATAAAAAATGACCTAAAGAATATTAGTTATCGCCTCGCCATGACTGTTCCTCCTTTTTTGATGTTTTAGGGCCATAAAACTAGAATTATGTCCGATTCCCAAATCTTCGTGTGCTATAAGCCCACCCTATCTGCATGGGCTCGGGCGCTCGGAGACGGATCATCTAAAATTTTGTCGGCCCATCAAAAACAACCTAAGGAACATTAGTGATCGAGTCGCCATAACCATTGCTCATTTTTTGGCGTTTTAGGGCCATAAAACTGGAATTTCGTTCGATTCCTTGATTGTTTGTGTGCTATAGCACAACTATCTGCATGGGCCCGAGCGCCCCGGACCCTGATCGCCAAATTTTTTTTTGGTCCATCAAAAATGCCCTAAGTAACATTAGTTATCGTCTCGCCATGATCGTTCCTCACTTTTTGGCGTTTTAGGACCATAAAACTGGAATTCCTCCCGGTTTCCATATTTTGGTGTGTTAGCCCATGCCATCTACCTGGGCCAGAGCACTCAGAATCAGATCAGCTAAAATTTTGCTTGTCCATAAAAAATAACCTAATAAACATTAGTCATCACCTCGCTATGGCCGTTCCTCTGCTTTTGGAATTTTAGTGCCATAAAAATAATATTCCGCTCGATTTCCAGATTTTCATGTGCAATAGTGCATGAACATTTGTGAATCTTGCGAAATTCCAGTTTTATGGCTCTAAAACGCCAAAAAGGAGGAACGGTCATGGTGAGGTGATGACTAATATTCCTTAGGTAGTTTTGATAGGACATCAAGAATATAGGCGATTCGGGTCTAGGCCCGTGTAGATGGCGTGTGCTTTAGTACACGAAAATCTAGAAATCAGGCAGAATATTAGTTTTATGGCACTAAAATTCCAAAAAAGGAGGAACGGTCATGGCGAGAAGATGAAGAATGTTCCTTAGGTTTTTTTTGATGGGCCGGAAAAATTTAAGGTGATCCGATTCAGAGCACTCGGGTCCATGTAGATGGCGTGGGCTAGCACACGAAAATCTGAAAATCGGGAGGAATTCAAGTTTTATTGCCCTAAAATGCCAAAAATGAGGAACGGTCATGGCGAGGCGATAACTAATGTCCCTTAGGTCAGTTTTGATGGGACGACAAAGTTTTTGGTGATTACGGTCCAGGCGCCCGGGCCTATGCAGATGGCGTAGGCTATAACACAAAATAATCTGGAAATCGGGCGGAATTCTAATTTTATGGGCCTAAAACGCCAAGAAAGGAGGAACGGTCATAGTGAGGCGATGACTAATGTTTCTTAGGTAATTTTTTATGGGACTTCAAAATTTTTGTTGATCCGTGTCCGGGCGTCTGGGCCCATGCACATGGCGTGGGTTATAGCACACGAAAATATGTGAATCCGGCAAAATTTCAGTTTTATGGCCCTAAAACTCCATAAAATAGGAAAGGTTATGTCGAGGCGATGACTAATGTTCCTTAGGTCATTTTTGATGGACCGGCAAAATTTTAGGCGATCCGGGTCTGAGCGCCCGGCCCCATGTAGATGGCGTGGGCTCTAGCACACGAAAAACTGGTCGGGCAACATTCCAATTTTATGGCCCTAAAATGCCTAAAAAGGAGAAACGGTCATGGCGATGTGATGACTAATGTACCTTATGTCACCCGCAAAATTGTTGGTAAGATCCGGGCGCCCGGGCCCATGCAAATGGCGTGGGCTATAGCACACGAAAACCTGAGAATCAGTCAGAATTCAGGTTTTATGGCCCTAAAATGCCAAAATAATAGGAACGGTCATGGAGAGGTGATGATTAATGTTTATTAGGTTATTTTTTCTTAGCTGACATAATTCTAGGCTTTCTAGGTCCCGCACCCGGTCCCACGCCGATGGCGTGGGCTATAGTACATGAATGTGTTAATCGTGAGGAATTCCAGTTTCATGGCTCTGAAACGCCAAAAAAGGAGGAACGGTCATGGCGAGGTGATGACTAATATTCCCTAGGCTGTTTTGATGAACCGTCAAGAATTTAGGCAATCCGGGTCCGGGCCCATGCAAATGGCATGGGTTTTAGCCCTCGCCACGGGCCTGGGCGCCGGACCCCGAATAGCCTAAAATTATGCCTCGCCCTGACCGTTCCTATTACTTTGGCATTTTAGGGCCATAAAACTTGAATTCTGCCCGATTCCCAAATTTTTGTGTGTTATAGCCCACGCCATTTGCATGGGTCCGGGCGCTTGGACCGGGATCGCCTAAATTTTTTGGCCCATCAAAAACGACCTAAGGAACATTAGTCATCGCTTTGACATGACCGTTCCTTTTTTATGGCGTTTTAGGGCCATAAAACTGAAATTCCGTCGGATTCACATATTTTCGTGTACTATAACCCACGCCATGTGCGTGGGCCTGGACACCCGGAAACGGATCAACGTAAATTTTGCTGTTCCATAGAAAACGACCTAAGAAACATTAGTCATCGCCTCAGTATGACCGTTCCTACTTTCTTTGTGTTTTAGGGTCATAAAATTGGAATTGCGTCCGATTCCTAGATTTTTGTATGCCATAGCCGACGCCATCTGCATGGGCCTGAGCGCCCGGACCCTAATCACTAAAAATTTTGCCGGCCCATCAAAAATGACCTAAGGAACATTAGTTATCGCCTCGCCATGACCGTTCCTTATTTATTTTTACGTTTTAGGACCATAAAATCAGAATTCCTCTGATTCCCAAGGTTTTCATGTGCTATAGCTCACGCCATCTATATGGGCCTGAGCGCTCGGAATCGGATCACCTAAAATTTTTCTGGACCATAACAAATGATCTAAGGAACATTAGGCATCGCATCCCCATGAACGTTCCTCCTTTTTTGGCGTTTTAGGGTCATAAAACGCCAAATTTCGCCCGATTCACATATGTTTTTGTGCTGTAACATACGCCATCCACATGGGCTCGGACCCTGATCCCCTAAAATTTTGCTGGATCATGAAATACGTCCTAAGGAACATTAGTCATTGCCTCGCAATGACCGTTCCTAATATTTTGGCATTTTAGGGCCATAAAACTAGAATTCCGCGCGATTCCTAGATTTTTGTGTGCTATAGCCCATGCCATCTGCATAGGCCCGGGAGACCGAATCTGGATCGCCTAAAATTATTCGGCCAATCAAAAATGACCTAAGAAACATTAGCCATCGCTTCGCCATGCCCATTCCTCCTTTTTGGCGTTTTAGGCCCAAAAAACTGAAATTCCGCCTGATTCCCAGATTTTCATGTGCCATAGCCTACACCATCTGCATGGGCCTGGGAGCCCGAACTCGGATCGTCTAAAAATTTTTGGCCCATTAAAAATGGCCTAAGAAACATTATTCATCGTCTCGCCATACCCATTCCTCTTTTTTTGGCGTTTTAGGCCCATAAAACTAGAACTATAGCCCACGTCGTCTGCATGGGCCCGGGAAACCGAACCCGGATCGCCTAAGAGATGCCAGCCCATCAAAAACGACCTAAGAAACATTAGTCATCGCCTCGCCCTGCCCATTCCTCCTTTTTGGCGTTTTAGTCCCAAAAAACTAGAATTTTACTCGATTCCCAGATTTTTCGGTGCTAGCTATCTGAATGGGCCTGGGTCCCCGAACCTGGAGTGCCTAAAATTTTTTCAGCCCATCAAAAATGATCCTAAGGAACATTAGTCATCGCCTTGACGTGACCGTTCCTCCTTTTTTGGCGTTTAAGGGCCATAAAAGTAGAATTCCACCCGATTCTCAAATTTTCATGTGCTATAGCCCACACCATCTACATGGGCCCGGGCTCCTGACCCGGAGTGCCTAATATTTTTTCAGCGCATCATAAATGACCTAAGGAACATTAGTTATCGGCTCTACATGGCCGTCCCTCCTTTTTCATCATTTTTGGGCCATAAAACTAGAATTCCGTCCGATTCTTAGATTTTCGTGTGCATAGCCTATGCCATTTGCATAGGCCTAGGTGCCCGGACCCGGATCGCCTAAAATTTTGATTACCGATCAAAAATGACGTAAGGAACATTTGTCATTGCCTCGCCATGACCGTTCCTCCTTTTTGGCATTTAGGGTCATACAACTGGAATTTCGCACGTTCCTAGATTATCGTGTGCTATAGCACACGCGTTTTGCATGGGCCCGGGCGCCATAACCTGCATCACCTAAAATTATGCCGGCCAATCAAAAACTACCTAAGGAATATTATTCATCACCTCACCATAACCGTTCCTCCTTTTTTGGCGTTTTAGGGCCATAAAACTATTATTTTACCTGATTCCCAAATTTTCGTGTACTATAGCCTACGCCAACTGCATGGGCCGACGCTCTGACCCGGAGTGCGTAATATTTTGCCTACCCATCAAAAATAACCTAAGTAACATTAGTCATTGCCTCGCTAAGACCGTTCCTCCTTTTTGGCGTTTTAGGTCCATAAAACTGAAATTCTCCCCGATTCACTGATTTTCGTGTGTTAAAGCCCACACCATATGCATTGACTTGGGCGCCCGGACCCGGATTGCCTAAAATTTTCCCGGTCCATTAAAAATGACCTAAGGAACATTAGTTTTCCCCTCGCCTTGACCGTTCCTCCTGTTTTGGCATTTTGGGCCATAAAACTAGAATTCCTCTTCCTAGATTTTCGTGTACTATAGCCCACGCCATCTGCATGGGCTCGGGTGCCTAGACCCGGATCGCCTAAAATTTTTATAGCTCATCAAATACGACCTAAGGAATATTAGTAATCACCTCGCTATGACCGTTCCTCCTTTTTGGCATTTTAGGGCCATAAAACTGGAATTCCGCCCGATTTCCAGATTTTCAGGTGCTATAGCTCACACTATCTGCATGGGCCCGGGAGCCAGAACCTAGATCGCCTAATATTTTTTGGCTTATCAAAAATGACCTAAGAAATATTAGTCATCGCCTCGCCATGCCCATTCCTTTTTTGGGCGGTTTAGGCCCATAAAACTGGAGTTCTATTTGATTCGCACATATTCGTGGGCTATAGCCCACGCCACCTGCATGGGCCCGAAAAACCGAACACGAATCGCCTAAAAATTTTTGATCCATAAAAAATGACCTAAGAAACATTAGTCATCGCCTCGCCTCGCCTTGCCATTCCTCCTTTTTTGGTGTTTTAGTCCCAAAAAACTGCAATTCCGCCTGATTCCCAGATTTTCGTGTGCTATAGCCCACGCTATCTGCATGAGCCCGGGTCCGCGAACTCGGAGTGCTTAAAATTTTGCCAGCCCATAAAAAATGATCCTAAGTAACATTAGTCATCGCCTTTCCATGACCGTTCCTCCTTTTTTGGCGTTTAAGGGCCATAAAATTGAAATTTCGCCCGATTCTCAGATTTTCATGTGCCATAGCCTACGCCATCTGCATGGGCCCGGACGCCCGACCCGGAGTGCCTAATATATTTTCGGCGCATCAGAAACGACCTAAGGAAGATAGGTTATCGCCTCTCCATGACCTTCCCTCCTTTGTCAGCGTTTTAGGGCCATAAAACTGGAATTCCTCCCAATTCCTAGATTTTTGTATGTGCCCACACCATTTGCATGGGCCTAGATGCCCGAACTTGGATCGCCTAAAATTTTGATGACCCATAAAAAATGACTTGAGGAACATTAGTCATCGCCTCGTCATGACCGTTACTCGTTTTTAGCGTTTTAGGGCCATACAACTGGAATTCCGCCCGATTCCTAGATTTTCGCATGCTATAGCCCATGCCATCTGCATGGGCAGACACACTAACCCAGAGTGCCTAATATTTTACTATCCCATAAAAAATGACCTAAGGAACATTAGTTATCGCCTCGCCATGACCGTTCCGTCTTTTTGGCATTTTATGGCCATAAAAGTGGAATTGTCTTCGATTCACATATTTTCGTATGCTAAAGACCACGCCATCTGCATGGGCGTGAGCGGCCGGACCCAGATTGCCTAAAATGTTTCTGGTCTATTAATAATGATCTAAGGAACATTAGTCATCGCTTCGCCATGACAGTTCCTCCACATCGGGGTCCATGCATATGGCATTGGCTATAATACATACAAATATGGGAATCGAGGCCCAAACGCCCATCAAAATTGACCTAAGTTGTTAGCCCATAAAATATGGGATCCCCTAAAATATTTGTTTTCCCATCAAAATCTACCTAAGTAGCATTAGTCAAGCCTTTCTATGACCGTTCCTCCTTTGTTGGCGTTTCGGGGCCCAAACGTCCAGACCCGGATTTCCTAAAACTTTACCCGCCCATCAAAAATGACCTAAGTAACATTAATCATCACCGCTCCATGACCGTTCCTCATTTTTTAGGGTTTAGGGCCATAAAATTGGAATTTCGCCCAATTTTCTGATTATCGTGTGCTATAGCCTACGCCATCTACATGGGCTCGGGAGCCCGAACCCGGATCACCAAAAAAAATTTCGGCCCATAAAAAACAACATAAGGAACATTAGTTATCGCCTCGGCTTGACCGTTCTTCCTCTTTTGGCATTTTTGGGCCATAAAACTCGAATTCCTCCCGATTCTCAAATATTCATGTGTTATAGCCCACGCCATCTACATGAGCCTGAGCGGCCGGAATCGGATCACCTAAAATTTTGCCAGCCCATTAAAAATGATCTAAAGAACATTAGTCATCGCCTCGCTATGACCGTTTCTCCCTTTTTGTCATTTTTGGGCCATAAAACTAGAATTCCGCCCGATATTCAAATTTTCGTGTCTTATAACCCACGCAACTCGGACCCGGATCGCCTAAAAGTTTTTCGGTCCATCAAAAATGACCTTAGGAGCATTAGTCATCACCTAGCCATATCCGTTCCTCCTTTTGTTATAAATTTAGAGCCATAAAATAGGAATTCGCTCGATTCCCAGATTTTCGTATACTATAGCCCACGTTATCTGCATGGGCCAGGGAATCAGGACCCGGATCGCCTAAAATTTTTCAGCCAATAAAAAATGACCTATGGAATATTAGTCTTTACCCCGCCATGACCGTTCCTCCATTTTTTGCATTTTAGGGCCATAAAATTAAAATTCTGCCCGATTCCTAAATTTTCGTGTGCTATAGACTGCGCCATCTGCATGGGCCCAGGCGCGCGGACATGGATCGCCTTAAATTTTGCCGTTCCATACAAAATGACCTAAGATACATTTGTCATCGCCTCGCCATGATCGTTATTCCTTTTTGACGTTTTAGGGCCATAAAACTTAATATCCACCAGATTCCCAAATTTTCATATGCTATACACGCCATCAGCATGGGCCCGGGCACCCGATCCCGGATCGCCTAAAATTTTACTGGCCCATACAAAATGACCTAAGGTGTTACACCCCATATTTTCGTACGTAAGAGTATGTCATAAGCCACTTGATGTAAGCTCAGAAATGAGATCATCTTTGAAAGTACATAAAGTAAGTTAATCATGTTACCATGGAGGTTACAAATATTGAGTATCATGAACAACAAGTACAAAGAGGGTTTGAAGGTTGAGAAGCTAAGGAATTGAAGAAAATAATGTTTCGTCGAAAATCGACAAGTTTGGAATGTAATTAGATGTACTTTTGGGGTGATATTAGGGTTCTTAACATGATAAGGAGGTTATGTTATGGGTTATGTTAGTCGTATGATAGTCGTGTGTTAGGTTTTGAAGTCAGGCGAGTTGTGGAACAAAAGTCAATGAAACTCATAACAAGTTACGTTCATAGGTTTTAGTGAAATTTGGGTCACATGTAACTGCGCTTTTCTCCCAATATACTTAGAGTTACCAGGTGTTCCACCCATCAAATTGAATATCTATGTGTCTATTTTCTAAATCATTAAATCATTTGTCAATACGACATCAAAGTAAAGAGATATATGCATGATTGCAAGACTGCACAGACTGCTAGGTGACAAGTAGGTGTGTCACCTACTTGCTTAAATGAGAGGATTATATATGTACGAAAATGGGCCAGCTCGGGTCATCCAAAAAGACCTTTTAAAGCCTATTTCCTTCGTATATTACACTGATAATAGGGCATAATAACCAGACCTAAATCCCTACAAAAAGCCTCCCAAAAATTGCACACATACCCTAATTGATTTTCTCTCCTTTTCAAGTTCTAGTTGGAGGTGAAACCTAGAGTTTGAAGAACCAAGATAGGAGCTGAGTTATTCAAAAAATAAGGTAAGTTTACTGCTCTCTTTCATTCATTTTTCTGCTGGATATGTATGGAAAGTCGTTTTATAATTGTAAGAACTCACGGGACGGTGATCGGAAGCCGTGAGTTCGAGTTATTCACTTGTAGCGGGTTGTTTTGTGGACTTGTTTCGTGTTGCTGTAGGATTGCGTGTTTTGATACTATTTTATGGATTTTTGGAGGATAAATGATGTTTAGAAACACCATATAAATGAAGGGTGGTGGGCTGGTCGTTCGTCATAACATTTTTGGGCTGTTTGACACTACTACGGTGGTTGTTGTGTGTATGAAGAGATTGGGGTGTGTTGGGCTGTTTTGTAGTATTTTGTGGGGTATATAAGGTTGAAAAATAATGTATATATGTTGTTATTGTTGTGCTCTTGTGTTTTTGGTGTTATTTTGAATTTGGAGGAAGTAAGGATTATAGGGGAGATGCTGCCTGTTTTAATACAAAATAAGCTTGTCGTTCGTTGTGGGATAGTTGTACCTTTCGTAACTTAATGATAGTCTTATTATCATTGTTGTAGATTAAGGTGCGAAGAGGCGAGTTCAACTTGGTGATTGGAAAGATTGTGAGAAGGTATGTTAAGGCTAAACCTTTCCTTCATTTTGGCATGATCCCGTAACTACATGAATTTGATAACGAGACATAAAGAAAAGTTCGTATTCCTGAACTTATGTACATTATCCTAGTCTCAGAAGTTATAGTATTCTTCCTTATTAGGACTTTGTATTCAGTTAAGTATTATTTTCTTCTAGTCAAGAGAGTAGAGAGTCTATATATATATATATATATATATATATATATATATATATATATATATATATATATATATATATATATATATATATATATATAAAGTATTAGAGTATTTTCACCACCATCGAGCTATAATCGAAGGGCATGCCCCTATTGGGAAACCTCTGATCAGATGGTACATTATATACCGAGCCTACTGTGGCTGAGCACCTATGAGAGAGCCCAGAATGGACGAGATACTGAGCCTATTGTGGTCGGGTGCCTATGAGTGAGCCTACTACGGATGAGCAGTTACACGTTCCAAGCTTTATAGGGCCGGACAACTATTTTACTTACTATATTGAGAGAGTTGAGTCAATATCAATAGGTAAGTATATCTCCAGATCATCTTTGACTCTTAGTTACTTTCAGTTATTATATTATCAGTTTGGTTTCAACTTTCAGTTATTCTATTGCCTTACATACTTAGTACATTATTTCGTATTGACGTCCCATTCCTGGGGATGCTGCATTTCATGCATGCAGGTTTGGATATATAGACTGGTAGACCTCCTCCGTAGGTGCTGTCCGATATCAGCTTGATCGGTAAGCTCCACGTCCTTCGGAGTTGTCGGGTCTAGGGTTTTGAGTACATATTGTGTATATATGTATATATATTATGGGTAGGTCAGGTCGTTGTTCCGACCACAGTACATCTATCAATAGAGGTTTGTAAACATATCCTGTCAGTTAGTGCAGTATGTTGGGCTTGTAGGCCTTGTATATATATTTTGTTGGTTTGTGAGCTGTAGTAGTTATGACGGCCTTGTCGGCTGAGCAATATTTTGATGTTTAGTTTGAGCTAGTTTCCGTTCAGTTTTATATTTTGTTTCATAAATTGTCTTGCAATGTGGCACCATGGCCAAAGTATGACATTGTATGTACAGAGTCCCTCAGTTAGAAGTTGGTACGCTAGGTTAAGTGAGGCACCGGGTGCCGGTCTTGCCTCCCAGGTTCGGGGAGTGACAAAAGTGGTATCAGAACAGTTCTGCCCTTGGGAGTCCATAAGCCGTGTCAAGTAGAGTCATGTTTATGGGTGTGTTGTGCACCACACTTATAAGCAGGATGCTACAGGGCATTTAGGACTGTCACTCTTTCTTCTTTCTCTAGATCTTGTGGTAGAGCTTTGTTGTAAGAATTCAAACTCCTAAATTTCATTTTATTCATAATACAACGATACATACATCCATAAAGACAGTTGGTATGAGATTGAATGTGGTTGTGGAGGAGTTGAGCCAGAAGAACTCGATTTTGCATCATGCTTATGATGAGTAAATGTGAGGTCTTCAGCAGATCATGTGTGTACTCAGACGTGTAAGCTTATTGATAAGGAATCCTGAGGCATGAATATCTATCCACCTATATGGTAAAAATCAATAAGAGTATCAGAAGGTAGATACAACTTTTAACAAGTAAAATGAGCAAGGTGAAGAAGGGTACGTGGTACCCAGTTAGTGAAGATTATCAGTATTTACAATTTAGGCAGAGAAATATATGTATTCTGAGTTACTTTCCACAGCAACAGAGCTTTGTATAATTGGCCACACACATCTCAGTTATTCCCTATGGGAGCTAACATATATAGTTTAAGAGAAGGATGGGATATCATGATCCAACTGGGGGTAGAGTAACCCAAAATGGTGGATTGAGCCAGGGGAGCTAATATTGAAGCGATGTTTTGTTGAAGTTTTCAGAATAATGTGATAGACAGAAATATTAGCAGGAGAAAACAAGAGAGTAAATGAAGTATTATGAGTAAGGTATGATAAATGGGTGATAGCGGTAAATCAAAATATGACAAGATGACAGAGTCTATAGTCAAGTGAAGGAAAAGAAAAGAGGTGACAGCCCTTGAGACAATAAAAGTCTATAAGCCATAAAGTCATATCCTCATTTCGATAAATGAGTTGGTGACTCCAACATGATTACCATAAGGCTAAGTTGGACCCCCGTAGTAATAAAAATTAGTATGTGCTAGTAAACAAGATAAAATTAGGGGCCGAATGATGTGATAATAGTCGACATCAAGCGAATTTCAGTGATCGCATTTCGGCAATAATAGAATGGACAACAGAAGAATAACCTTTAAGGGTCATTCAGGAAGACGCTTCCCTAAAGCAAGCACTGTGAGCAGAGTTAAGCTTAAGGGACAAAGTATGCCCGTTACATTAGGTGTCACTCGCGTGCGTAAGAAATTAAATTATCCTTGGTACAGAAGAGTTACGACAAGGAAAGTTAGAGTCCGTGAAGATGTGAAAAGACGCCAAAGATGAAGAGGTAAAGCATTTATAGGTAAATATTCATAGCATTAAATACTAGTAGTCCCCTAAAGGAGGAAGATGGTGTGATGTGGTATTAAGTCGGAGTTATGTAGTTCAAGTAACTATGGAATAGTAAAGAAAGAAAGCGGTAAAAAGGCAAAAGGAATGAGGTTGCATTTATTCAGATCCTTCAGATATGTTACGATTCCAGAACATTATGCAAACACGATGTCGGGGAGAGACAGTAAGGGTTCCCGGCCAGGATGTTATTGATATATAAGTGTGAATGGACACTTGGTACATTAGGAGCCAGTGCGAAAGGTAAGTTAAGGCAAAATACATAACCCAAGAAAGGTTACGCATAACATAGATATGAGCATGGAGCGAAATGTAGTTAGTAGTTGATTCAGGAAAAGCCTAGTTATGGCTAGACAAGAGGTCTCAGATAAATCAGTAGATCATGAAAGATAAACGTAGTGAAACCTAGCATAGGAAATTCAGTCTCACAGATATGACATCTTAATCCTTGAGAAATATTCAGATAGGAGTTGGGGTAGTTAAAGGTACCGTATAAATATTGCAAAAATAAAAAAGAGGGTGCCACTGGGGAGATAGTCAAAATTTCAGTTCAGAAGTAACCCTACGAGCACAAGGGTGCAGAGGTAAGTAACTAAGGGTAATTATAGGCGAGTAAGTTCATCAAAACTTTCGTGGGGTATACGATGTAAAAAGCTCCTAACTTTACATGTATCAGACGGTCTTCCCTAAGTGCTACAAAAAGACTAGTTGAGGAAATAGGAAGAAAGCATAGTGACCTAAAGAAGAAATAATCTTGTAACAATAGTCTCACTACAACATTGTATGCACTCCATAATAAAGTGGCACTTGCTGTGACAAATGGATGAGAAGTAAAATCAAAAGTAATATTCGAGATCATATGAGTTGCACGAAATTCCAATAGGTGCGGGCACTAAGATAAGCCAAGTATTCATACAAAAAGTGACAGAACGACAAGAAAAAGTAATTTCTTACCTTTAAAGAAAGCTGAGAAGGCACGAAAGGAACTATTCGATCAATGACCCAGAGTTGGTTACATTATGAACGCACTTAACATTTCAGAGTATTATCCATGCAGCATATATATTGACAATACTACAGCTATAGGAGACTCCGGTATAAGTTAAAAGAAAGAATTGAGTCCACCTCATAGACAAAGACTTAAATTGTTAGAAGATTATATTATGGATGTTCCATAGCGTCCACCAAAGGAGAAAGTAATAACTAATACCCTGAGTCGCAGATGAGAAGGTAGCTTCAGTCTACTTAAAAAGGTTGAGAGAGAAGAGGAATCTAAAGAGATATGTCAACTAAGTAAATTAGGAGTTTGATTATTACCAAGATAATTATAGAAATCGTGATTGAGAACATTGCTGAATCACTCTTAATATCAGAGGTTCAAGAGAGAGAGTACAACAGCCATATTCTATAATGGCTCTATGATAAAGCCAGTTAGAAGATTACCAGCCTCGTAAGAAGTCAGTATAAAGCTCCCATTGGATTGTGTATGCACCAGCGGTGCAAGTATTATAGTAGAGCTTCAAGTTGTGGATGTGAATTCCACCTATGTGGAAGGGTTGTTATGAAAGAGACAGAAAATACGATGCTAGATTTAAAGGTAAGTAAGGTAAAT
The DNA here is from genome assembly GCF_000390325.3 of Nicotiana tomentosiformis. Classification (NCBI taxonomy): domain Eukaryota; kingdom Viridiplantae; phylum Streptophyta; class Magnoliopsida; order Solanales; family Solanaceae; genus Nicotiana; species Nicotiana tomentosiformis. Next base: position 396,661 of record NC_090822.1, on the reverse strand, counting down.
ATGAAGAAGGCACGAGATACTCAAGTGCAGGAGGTTGTGAACAGTCCAGACTTCAAATAGAGGGTTAGAAGCACTGTGATTCAATATCCACAAATGATAGTTGTGTCGTCAGTGGCATATCATCTAGCCTGTGGTTTCTAGGTACCGAGAGGTCAAGTTAAGAGAGTAAAAAAGATTTAGAGACGACGTGATGTCTCGCTTGTGGTTCCAGAATAACATAAGGAAATCTGTGGTGCTATCAAGTTAAAGGAAGGTTGCGAGTAATATAAATAGATTTGTGTAGGTCGCAAGCTAAAATATGGTAGAGCGACAAGGTTTTAGGTAGACGGGAGTAAGGATAAGAAAAGGTAAGTGATAAGGTAACGAGAATAGGTAAGTCTTCGGGATTAAACCCATCAAAACAATAGAGTTGATGGTTTCCGTAAGTTATAAAAAGCTCAGCACAGCCTGAATGGACTTGGAGGAGTTTAAGACTAGGAGCATTTAGAAAATAAGGAATGCTACCCTGGTAGTAGAATAGGAGCATTTAGAAAAGAGGGAATGCTCAGCACAACCTGAATGGACTTGGAGGAGTTTAAGACTTGGAGCATTTAGAAAAGAGGAAATGCTACCCTGGTAGTAGAATAAGGGTGTAATTGTAATAAATGATAAGAGGATGACATTTAGGCCTTCGATTGAGTAATGATTCAAAGAGAAGTCATTTGATGAATTGCATGGGATTAGAATACCCCCATACGATGAATAACGTTGGGATGCTATGAAATATGGTTATTGAAGATTAGTATCATCCCTAGGTGGATCAGGCAAATAATTTCAGATATTCCCCGATGAGACGTGAGCCCTAACGACAATGTATTACGTAAGAGGTTTCAAGTTATTAGTGGTAGATTATAGATCAACATTAAGGTGAATCAATTATAGGCGGATAAAAGTTCCAAAGTATGAGATGAGATTAGGCCGTCATTCTTAAGATGAATAGTAATGAGGAAGAACTAAAGGACTTAGATTTATACATATATGATAAGCAGCGAGAGAGTAACCTGGAGTTGGGTAGCAAACCTCGGTAATAATAAATTGAAGTAAGTATTATGGTATAGTATAACCTACCTAGATGTAGAGCCATAAGAATTGATAAACAAGGCTACGAAACAAGATATATCAACAGTTGTAAGTTTGACAAAGTACCGAGCGAAAAACTTCAGTACACTTATATATACCAGGAGGAACAACTTGTCATAATTCTGTATATGTTCCCAAAGTAAGGCCTAGAGATTGGCTAAAAGTTGGAGAAAAAAGGATAGAAGAGTCGCATAGGCGCACATACAAGGACAAAGTTGTACATGATGCATGACAGAAGGTCGCAACAGTTTCGAGATTGGAACAATTCCAACAACAAGTCGTGGTGTGAGAAAGAGGCCTAAAGGGGGGAGGATGCCCTGGCCTTCGGATTTATTCACTGAACAATTGCCTAGATGGTAAGGACAGTATTAAAATATTAGAAACAACTATGGTTTATGAGACTGATAAGTGCATCAGCCAACATTCGAGGACGAATGTTCCAAAGGGGGGAATGATGGTACACCCCATGTTTTCGTAAGTAAAAATACGTCATAAGCCAATTGATGTAAGCTTAGAAATGAGATCATCTTTGAAAGTACATAAAGTAAGTTAATCATGTTACCATGGAGGTTACAAATATTGAGTATCATGAACAACATGTACAAATAGGGTTGGAAAGTTCAGAAGCTAAGGAATTGAAGAAAATAATGTTTTGTCGAAAATCGACAAGTAGGGAGTATTATAACATGTACTTTTGGGGGTGATACTAGGGTTCTTAACATGATAAGGAGGTTATTTTATGAGTTATGTTAGTCATATGATAGTCATGTGTTCGGCTTTGAAGTCAGGCGAGTTGTGGAACAAAAGTCGATGAAAGTCATCATAAGTTACGTTCATAAGTTTTACTGAAAATTGGGTCAAATGTAACTGCGCTTGTCTCACAATATACTTAGAGTTATGGGGTGTTCCACCGATCAAATTTAATATCTATGAGTCTATTTTCTAACGCATTAAACCGTTTGTCAATATAACTTCACAGTAGAGAGATTTATGAACTTTTACTAGTCCGCGTAGACTGCTAGGTGACAAGTAGGTGTGTCACCTTCTTGCTTAAATGAGAGGATTACATATGTCCGAAAATGGGCCAGTTCAGGTGGTCCAAAGAGACATTTTAAAGGCCTATTTCCTTCATATATTACACTAATAATAGGGCATAAAAACCATACCTAAACCCCTGCAAATATCCTCCCAAAAATTGCACACAAACCCTAATTGATTTTCTCTCCTTTTCAAGTTATAGTTGGAGGTAAAACCTAGAGTTTGAAGAACCAAGATAGGAGCTGAGTTATTCAACAAATAAGGTAAGTTTACTGCTCTCTTTCATTCATTTTTCTGCTGGATATGTATGGAAAATCGTTTTATAATTGTAAGAACTCACGGGACGGTGATCGGAAGCCGTGAGTTCAAGTTATTCACTTGTAGCGGGTTGTTTTGTGGACTTGTTTCGTGTTGCTGTTGGATTGCGTGTTTTGATACTATTTTATGGATTTTTGGAGGATAAATGATGTTTAGAAATACCACATAAATGAAGGGTGGTGGGCTGGTCGTTCGGCGTAACATTTTCGAGCTGTTTGACACTACTACAGTGGTTGTTTTGTGTATGAAGAGATTGGGGTGCGTTGGGATGTTTTGTAGTATTTTGTGGTGTATATAAGGTTGGAAAATAATGTATATATGTCGTTATTGTTGTGTTCTTGTATTGTTGGTGTTATCTTGAATTTGGAGGAAGTAAGGATTATAGGAGAGATGCTGCATGTTTTAATATAAAATAAGCTTGTCGTTCATTATGCGATAGTTGTACCTTTTGTAACTTAATGATAGTCTTATTATCGTTATTGTAGATTAAGATGAGAAGAGGTGAGTACAACTTGTTGATTGGAAAGATTGTGATAAGATATGTTAAGGCTAAACCTTTCCTTCATTTTGGCATGATCTCGTAACTACATGAGTTTGATAACGAGACATAAAGAGAAGTTCGTATTCCTGAACTTATGCACATTATCCTAGTCTCATAAGTTATAGTATTCTCCCTTATCGGGACTTTATATTTAGTTAAGTATTGTTTTCTTCCAGTCAAGAGAGTAGGGGGTATATATATATATATAGTATTACAGTATTTTCACCACCATCGAGCTATAATCGATGAGCAGGCCCCTATTGGGCAACCTCTGATCAGATGGTACGTTATATACTGCTCCTACTATGGCCGAGCACCTATGAGAGAGACCAGAATGGACGAGATACCGAGCCTACTATGGTCGATTACCTATGAGCGAGCCTACTACGGTCGAGCAGTTACACTTTCCGAGCTTTATAGGGCCAAACAACTATTTTACTTACTATATCGAGAGAGTTGAGTCAGCATCAACAGGTAAGTATATATCCAGATCATCTTTGACTCCTAGTTATTTTCAATTATTATATTATCAGTTTAATTTCAGCTTTCAGTTATTCTATTGCCACATACTCGGTACATTATTTTATACTGACGTCCCATTCCTGGGGATGCTGCATTTCATGCATGCAGGTTTAGATAAACATACTGGTAGACCTCCTCCGTAGGTGCTCTCTGTGATAAGCTTTATCGGTAAGCTCCACTTCCTTTGGAGTTGTCGGATCTAGGGTTTTGAGTACATATTGTGTGTATATATATATATATTATAGGTAGGTCGGGCCCCTGTTCCGACCACAGTACATCCATCATTAGAGGTTTGTAGATATATCAGAACAGTTCTGCCCTTGGGAGTCCACAAGCCGTGTCAAGTAGAGTCATGTTTATGGGTGTGTTGTGCACCACACTTATAAGCAGGATGCTACAGGGCATTTAGGACTGTCACTCTTTCTTCTTACTCTAGATCTTGTGGTAGAGCTTTGTTGTAAGAATTCAAACTCCTAAATTTCATTTTATTCGTAATACAACGATACATACATCCATAAAGACAGTTGGTATGAGATTGAATGTGGTTGTGGAGGAGTTGAGCCAGAAGAACTCGATTTTGCATCATGCTTATGATGAGTAAATGTGAGGTCTTCAGCAGATCATGTGTGTACTGAGACGTGTAAGCTTCTTGATAAGGAATCCTGAGGCATGAATATCTATCCACCTATATGGTAAAAATCAATAAGAGTATCAGAATGTAGATACAACTTTCAACAAGTAAAATGAGCAAGGTGAAGAAGGGTACGTGTTACCCAGTTAGTGAAGATTATCAGTATTTACAATTTAGGCAGAGAAATATATGTATTCTGATTTACTTTCCACAGTAACAGAGCTATGTATAATTGGCCACACACATCTCAGTTATTCCCTATGGGAGCTAACATATATAGTTTAAGAGAAGGATGGGATATCAGGATCCAACTGGGGGTAGAGTAACCCAAAATGGTGGATTGAGCCAGGGGAGCTAATATTGAAGCGATGTTTTGTTGAAGTTTTCAGAATAATGTGATAGCCAGAAATATTAGCAGGAGAAAACAAGAGAGTAAATGAAGCATTATGAGTAAGGTATGATAAATGGGTGATAGCGGTAAATCAAAATATGACAAGATGACAGAGTCTATAGTCAAGTGAAGGAAAAGAAAAGAGGTGACAGCCCTTGAGACAATAAAAGTCTATAAGCCATAAAGTCATATCCTCATTTCGAGAAATGAGATGGTGACTCCAACATGATTACCATAAGGCTAAGTTGGACCCCCGTAGTAATAAAAATTAGTATGTGCTAGTAAACAAGATAAAATTAGGGGCCGAATGATGTGATAATAGTCGACATCAAGCGAATTTCAGTGATCGCATTTCGGCAATAATAGAATGGACAACAAAAGAATAACCTTTAAGGGTCATTCAGGAAGACGCTTCCCTAAAGCAAGCACTGTGAGCAGAGTTAAGCTTAAGGGACAAAGTGTGCCAGTTACACTAGGTGTCACTCTTGTGCATAAGAAATTAAGTTATCCTTGGTACAGAAGAGTTACGGCAAGGCAAGTTAGAGTCTGTGAATATGTGAAAAGACGCCAAAGATGAAGAGGTAAAACATTTATAGGTAAAGCTTCATAGTATTAAATGCCAGTACTCCCCTAAAGGGGGGAAGATGGTGTGATGTAGTATTAAGTCAGAGTTATGTAGTTCAAGTAACTATGGATTAGTAAAGAAAGAATGCAGTAAAAAGGCAAAAGGAATGAGGTTGCATTTATTCAGATCCTACAGATATGTTACGACTACAGAAGAAATGATCTTGTAACAACAGTCTCAATACAACACTGTATGCACTCCATAACAAAGTGGCACTTGCTGTGACAAATAGACGAGAAGTAAAATCTAAAGTAATATTCGAGATCATATGAGTTGCACGAAATTCCAATAGGTGCAAGCACTAAGATAAGCCAAGTATTCATGCAACAAGTGACATAACGACCAAGAAAAGTAATTGCTTACTTTTAAAGAAAGCTGAGAAGGCACGAAAGGAACTATTTGATCAATGACCCAGAGTTAGTTACATTATGAACGCACTTAAGATTTCAGAGGATTATCCATGCAGCATATATGTTGACAATCCTACAGCTATAGGAGACTCCGGTATAAGTTAAAAGAAAGAATTGAGTCCACCTCATAGACAAAGGCTTGAATTGTTAGAAGATTATATTATAAATATTCCATAGCGTCCACCAAAGGCGAAAGTAATAACTAATACCCTGAGTCGTAGATGAGAAGATAGCTTCAGTCTACTTAAAGGCTGAGAGAGAAGAGGAATCTAATGAGTTACATCAGCTAAGTAAATCAGGAGTTTGATTATTACCAAAATAATTATAGAAATCGTGATTGAGAACATTGCTGAATCACTTTTAATATCAGAGGTACAAGAGAGATAGTACAACAACCATATTCTATAACGGCTCTACGATAAAACCAGTTAGAAGATTACCAACCTCATAAGAAGTCAATATAAAGCTCCCATTAGATTGTGTATGCAATAGCGGTTGAAGTATTATAGTAGAGCTTCAAGTTATGGATGTGAATTCCACCTATGTGGAAGGGTAGTTATGAAAGAGACAGAAAATACGATGCTATATTTAAAGGTAAGTAAGGGTGCATACAGTAGAGGTTTGTAGCGGTGCATACTGATCCGACGACAGTACATCCATCAGTAGAGGTTTGTAGACATATCCTGTCAGTTAGTGCAGTATGTTTGGCTTGTATGCCTTGTATGTATATTTTGTTGGTTTTTCAGCTGTAGTAGTTATGACGGCCTTATCGTCCCAGCTTTATATTGATATTTCCGTTTAGTTTTATAATTTGTTTCGCAAATTGTCTTGCAATGTGGCACCATGGCCAAAGTATGACATTGTATGTTTAGAGTCCCTCAGTCGCAAGTTGGTACGCTAGGTTAAGTGAGGCACCGGGTGCCGGTCTCGCCCCCCAGGTTCGGGGCGTGACATAAGGACACTAGCCATTGCCTCGCCATAACCATTCCCAGATTTTCATGTACTATCGTCCATGCCATGTACATGGGCCCGAGCGCCCGAACCTGTATAGCCTAAAATTTTGTTGCCCATAAAAAACGACCTAAGGAACATTAGACATTGCCCCGCCATGACCATTCCTCCTTTTTTGAGTTTTAGTGCCTTAAAACTAGAATTCCACCTGATTCTCAAATTTTCATATGCTATAACCTACTCCATATGAATGGGCCCGAGGAACCCGGACCAGGATTCCCTAAATTACTGGCCTATCAAAAATGACCTAAGGAACATTAATCATCACCTCACCATGATCGTTCCTCCTTTTTTGGCGTTTTAGGGTCGTAAAATGGGAATTCCTATCGATTCCCAAATTTTCGTGTGCTATAGCCCATGCCATTTGCTTGGGCCCAAGCGCCGGACTTGGATTGCCTTAAATTTTATCTGCCCATAAAAAATGACCGAAGGAATATTAGTCAACGCCTCGAAATGACCATTCTTTCTTTTTTGGCATTGAGGGCCATAAAACTGGAATTCCGTCCGATTCTCAAATTATCGCGTGCTATATAGCCCATGCCATCTGCATGGGCTCGGGCACATGGACCTAGATCGCCTAAACTTTTTATGAACCATTAGAAACAACCTAAGGAATATTAATCATTGTCTCGCCATGACCATTTCTCATTTTTTGGCGTATTAGGGCCATAAAACTAGAATTCCTCCCGATTCCCTAATTTGCGTGTGTAATAGCCCATGTCATCTGCATGGACCCGGGTGACTGAATCCGAATTGCCTTAAATTTTTTCGGCGAATCAAAAATGATCGAAGGTACATTAGTAATTGCCTCTCCATGGTCGTCCCTCCTTTATGGCGTTTTAGGGACACAAAAATAGAATTCGGCTAGATTCCTAAATTTTTGTGTGCCATTAGCCCACGCAATCTGCCTGGGCCGGCGTACGGACCCGGAGTGACTAAAATTTTGGCGACCCATCAAAAACGACCTAAGGAACATTATTCATCGCCTCGCCAGGACTATTTCTCCCTTTTTGGCATTTTAGGGCCATACAACTAGAATTCCGCCCGATTCACAAATTTCGTATGCTATAGCCCATGCTATCTACATGAGCCCGACCGCCCTGACCCGGATCGTCTAAAACTTGGCCGGTCTAGTAAAACATGACCTTAGAAACAATATACATGACCTCGCCATGACTGTTCCTCCTTTTTTGGCGTTTTAGGGCCATAACATTGGAATTCTGCCCGATTCCCAAATATTTTTGTGCTATAGTCCACACCATCTGCATGGGCCCAGGCGCTTGGACACGGATCACCTAAATGTTTTCCGCCTAGCAACTACTATCTAAGGAACATTAGTTATCGTCTCTCCATAACCGTTCCTCCTTTTTGGCATTTTAGGGGCATAAAACTGAAATTCCTCCTGATTCCTAGATGTTTGTGTGCTATAGCCCACGCCATCTGCATGGGCCAGGGCTGCCGGGACCGGATCGCCTAAAATTTCTTTGCCCCATAAAGAACGACCTAAGGAACATTAGTCATCGCCTCGCCATGACATTTCCTCCTTTTTTGGTGACTTAGGGCCATAAAACTGGAATTCCGCCCGATTCCCAAATTTTAGTGTGCTATACCCCATGCCATCTGTATGGGCCCTAGATTCCGGACTCGGATCGCCTAAACAGTTAAGCAACATTATTCATCGCCTTGACATGACCGTTCCTCCTTTTATGGCATTTTTAGGGCCATAAAATAGGAATTCCACCCGATTCACAGGTTTTCGAGTGCTAAATCCACGCCATCGGTATGGCCCCGGGCGGCCGTCCCATAAAAAATGACTTAAGGAATAGCAGTGATCACCTTGCGATGATCGTTCCTTCTTTTTTGGTGCTTTAAGGCCATAAAAATGGATTTTCGCCCGATTCACATATTTACGTATGCTATAGCTCGTGCCATCTGCATGGGCCCAGGCACCCGGACCCGGATCGCCTTACATGTTTCCGGCCCATCAAAAATGACCTAAGGAACATTAGTCATCACCAAGCCATGGACCGTTCCTCCTTTTTTGATGTTTTAGGGCCATAAAATGGATTTATACCCGATTCCCAAATTTTCGTGTGCTATAGCCCACGCCATCTACAAGGGTCCGGGAGACCGAACCCGGATCACATAAAATTTTGCCGGCCATAAAAAATGACTTAATAAACATTATTCATCTCCTTTCCATGACCGTTCCTCTTTTTTGGCGTTTTAGGGCCATAAAACGGGAATTCCGCCCAATTCTCAAATTGTGGGGTGCAATAGCCCACTTCTTCTGCATGGGCTCGAACGCCCGGACCCAGATCATTAGAAATTTTGTCAGCCCATAACAAACAACCTAAGGAACATTATTCACCGTCTTGCCATGATCGTTTCTCCTTTTGTGGCACTTTAGGGACATTAAACTGGATATCTGCCCGATTCCCAAACTTTCGTGTACTATAGCCCGCACTATATGCATGGGCCCGGGCGCCCGGACCTGGATTGCCTTAAATTTTGCTGGCCCATCAAAATTTTCCTAAGGAACATTAGTCATTACCTGGCCATGACCGTTCCTCCTTTTTTGACGTTTTAGATTCATAAAACTGGAATTCCGCCTGATTCCCAGATGTTTGAGTGCTATAGCTCACTCCATTAACACGGGCCCAAGTGCCCGGACCGGGATCATCTAAAATTTTTCCGGTCCATAAAAAGTGACCTAAGTAACAGTAGTCATCGCCTCTCTATGACCGTTCCTCCTTTATTGGCATTTTAGATGCATAAAACTGGTCTTCCGCCCGATTCCTAAATTTCCGTGCACTATATTCCTTTCCATCTACATGGGCTAGGGTGCCTAGACCCGGATCGCCTAAAAACTTTTCGGCCCATAAAAAAAGACCTAAGGAACATTATTCATCATCTTGCCATGTGAGTTCCTCCCATTTTGGAGTTATGCATCACCTCGCCATGTCCGTTCCTCATATTTTGGCATTTTAGAGCCATAAAAAAGGAATTCTGCTCGATTCCCACAGTTTCATGTGCTATAGCACACGCCATCTGCATGATGTCAGGTGCTCGGACCCGGATCACCTAAAATTTTGCCAGCCCATAAAAAATAACCTAAGGAATATTATTCATTGCTTCTGCATGACCATTCCTCTGTTATGGCATTTTAGGGCCATAAAACTGAAATTTCATCGAATTCATAAATTTCGTGTGCTACAGCCCATGCCATTTGCATGGGCCCTGGAGCCCGGGCCCTGGTCTACAAAACTTTTGTCGGCCCATAACAAACGACTAAGGAACATTAGTTATCGCCTCTCCATGACCGTTCCTCATTTTTTTGGCGTTTTAGGGCCATAAAACTGGAATTCTTCCTGATTCCTAGATTTTGTGAGCTATAGCCCACACCACCGACATGTGCATGAACGCTCGAAATCGGATCACCTTAAATTTTGTCGGTACATAAAAAATGACTTAAGGAACATTAGTCATCACCTCGCCATGACCGTTCCTTCATTTTATGAATGTTAGTGCCACTAAATTAGTCTTCCGCCCGGTTCCCAGATTTTCTTTTGCTAAAGCCCACGCCATCTGCATAGGCATGGACCCGAATCACCTAAAATCTTACTGGCCCATCAAAACGACCTAAGGAACATTAGTCATCATCTCGCCATGACCGTTCCTCCTTTTATTTTGGAATTTTAGAGCCATAAAACTAGAATTCCGCCCGATTCACAGATTTTTGTGTGCAATAGCCTACTCCACCGGCGTGGGCCCGGGTGATCGGACCTCGAAAGCCTAAAATTATATCGGCCAATCAAAAACGACCTAAGGAACATTATTCATCGCCTTGCCTTGACCGTTCTTCCTTTTTGTAAATTTAGTACCATAAAACTAATATTCCGCCCCGATTCTAAGATTTTCGTGTGCTATACCCACGCCATCTGCAAGGGCCTGGGAGCTCGGACCCGAATCGCCTAAATTTTTTTCGATCCATCAAAAACATCCTAAGAAACTTGATTCATCACCTTGCCATGACCATTCCTCCTTTTTTGGCATTTTAGGCCCGAAAAACTGGAATTCCTACCGATTCCCAGATTTTCGTGTGTTATAGCCCATGCTATCTGCATGGGCTTGGGTCCCTGAACCCGGAGGGCCTAAACATTTTTTGGACCATCAAAAATGATCCTAAGGAACATTAGTCATCACCTCGCCATGACTGTTCCTCATGTTTTGGCGTTTTAGGGCCATTAAGCTAGAATTCCGTCCGATTCCCAGATTTTCTTGTGCTATAGACCCCGCCATCTGCATGGGCTGCCGCCCAGACCTGGAGTGCCTGATATTTTTCCGGCACATAAAAAAATGACCTAAGGAATATTACTTATGGCCTCTCCATGACCGTTCCTCCTTTTGCAATGTTTTAGGGCTATAAAACTGGAATTCCTCCCAATTCCATATCGCCCATGCCATTTGCATGGGCCCGAACCTGGATCACCTAAAATTTTGATGACCCATCAAAAATTACTTAAGAAACATAAGTCATCGTCTCGGCATAACCGTTCCACCTTTTTTTGCGTTTTAGGGGAATAAAACTGGAATTCCACCCGATTCCTAGATTTTTGAGTGCTATAACCCATGTCATCTATATGGGCCCGAGAACCCAAACTCGGATCGACAAAAATTTTGCCGGCCCATCAAAAATGACCTAAGAAACATTATTCATCGCTTCGGCATGACCGTTCTTCCTTTTATGACATTTTTAGGGCCATATAACTGGAATTAGCGCCTAGACACGGGTCACCTAAAAGTTTTCCGGCCCATAATAAATGACTTAATGAACATAAGTCTTCGCCTCACCATGACCGTTTCTTATTTTTTGGTGCTACGTTTTATGGCCCTAAAATGCCAAAAAGGAGGAACAATCATGGCGAGGCGATGACTATTGTTCCTTAGGTCATTTTTTATGTACAGGCAAAATTTTAGATGGTCCAAGTCCGGTGGCCAGGGCCCACATGGAAGGCGTGGGCTATAACACACAAAAATCTGAGAATCGGGCAGAATTCCCGTTTTATGGCCCTAAAACGCTAAAAATTGAGGAACATTCATAGCATGGCAGTGACTATTGTTTCTTAGGTCATTTTCATTGGCCGGCGCGAAAGGCTCGGGCTATAGTACACGAAAATCTTAAAATAGGGCTAAATTCCTGTTTTATAGCTCTAAAACACCAAAAATGAGGAACGGTCATGACGGGGCAGTGACTAATGTTCCATATGTCGTTTTTATGTTCCAAAAAAAAATTAGGCGGTCCTGTTCTGGTCACCCGGGACACACGGAAGGCGTGGCCTATAGCACACAAAAATTTGAGAATCTGGTGGAATTCAAATTTTATGGCCCTAAAATGCTAAAAATGAGGAACACTCACGGCGGAGATATGTTATATTTCTTAGGTCATTTTCGATGGTCCAAAAAAATTTTTAGGAGGTCCGGGTCAGGTGGCCCGAGTACATGCGGAATGTGTGGGTTATAGCACATGAAAATATGGGAATCGAGTAGAATTCCCATTTTATTACCCTAAAATAACAAAAAATGAGGAACAGTCATAGCTGGGCGGTGATAATATTTCTTAGGTCGTTTTTGATGTTTCAAAAAAATATTAGCTGGTCCGGCTCCGGGCACCCGGGCCCACGCGAAGGGCGTGGGCTATATCACACAAAAATTTTAGAATCGAGAGAAAATCCCATTTTATGGCCCTTAAATGCCAAAAAATGAGGTATGTTCATGGAGGGACGATGACTAATATTCCATAGGTCATTTTTGATGTTCCAAAAAATATAAGGCGGTCCGGGCACCCGGGCCCACATAGAAGGCATGGGCTATAGCACACAAAAATTGGGAAATCGGGCGGAATTCCCATTTTATGGCACTAAAAGGCAAACAAATGAGGAACATTCATGGCGGGGCAGTGTCTAATGTTCCTTAGGTCATTTTTGATGAACCGACAATGTCTTAGTCGGTTTCGGTGACCCGGACTCCAGTTGAAGGCGTGTGCTATAGTACAGAAGAATCTAAGAATTGGGCGAAATTCAATTTTTATGGGCCTAAAATGCCAAAGAATGAGGAACGGTCATAGCGGGCTGCGAATATTGTTCCTTAGGTCTTTTTTTGAAGGCCATGCAAAGTTTTAGTCGGTACGGGTCCGGTGGGCCGGGCCCATGCGGAAGGCGTGTGCTATAGCATACAGAAATCTGAGAATCGGGCGAATCCAAGTTTTATGGCCCTAAAATGCCAAAAAATAAGGAACGATCTTGGCGAGGCGGTCACTAATGTTCCTTAAGTCATTTTTGATGGTTCGAATTTTTTTTTGGTAGTCCAGGTCTGGTTGCCCGGGCCCATCCGTAAGGCATGGGCTATACCATATGAAAATTTGAAAATCAGGCGAAATTCTTATTTTATGGTCGTAAAATGCCAAGAAAACGAGGAACAGTCATGTTGGGGTGGACGTTTTATATGATCCGAAAAAATTTTATGTGGTCCGGGTCTGATGGCTCAAGCACACACGGAAGGCGTGGCCTATAGCATACGAAAATCTGAGAATCGGGCCGAATTTTCATTTTATGGCCAAAAAACGCCAAAATATGAGAAACAGTCATGGCGGGGCGGTGACTATTGTTCCTTAGGCAGGGACCACGCGGAAGGCATGGGCTATAACACACGAAAATCTGTGAATCGAGCTGAGTTTCCATTTTATGGCCCAAAAACACCAAAAATCAAGGAACAGTCATAGCGGGCGGTGACTATTATTTCTTAGGTCATTTTTGTTGGCCCGAATAATATTTCAGGTGGTCCGGGTCCGGTGGCCCGGACCCCTGCGAAATGCGTGGGCTATAATATATGAAAATCTAAAAATCGGGCTACATTCCCGTTTTATGGCCCTAAACCGCCAAAAACCGAGGAACGGTCATGATAGGGCGGTGTCAATGTTACTTAGTTCATTTTTATGTTCCGAAAAAATATTAGGCGGTCCTGTTCCGGGCAACCGAGCCCACACGGAAGGCATGGCCTGCATCATACAAATATCTAAGAATCTAGTAGAATTCAAATTTTATGGCCCTAAAATGCTAAAAACGAGGAACACTCATGGCGAAGATAGGACTATTATTTCTTAGGTCATTTTTTAAGGTCCAAAAATATTTTAGACAGTCCGGGTCCAGTGGCCCAAGCCCATGCGGAAGGCGTGAGTTATATAGCATATAAAAATATGGGAATCAGGTAGAATTCCCATTTTATTGCCGTAAAATGCCAGAAAATGAGGAACGGTCATACCGTGGCAGTGACTAATATTCCTTAGGTCATTATTTATGTTTCGAAAAAATATTATCTGGCCCGGGTTTGGGCACCCGGGCCCACGCGAAAGGCGTCGCCTATAGCATACAAAAATTTGGGAATTAGGCAGAATTCCCATTTTATAACCCTAAAATGCCAACAAATGAGGAACGTTCATGGCGGGACGGTGACTAATGTTCCTTATGTCATTTTTGATGAGCTAGTAATGTCTTAGGCGATGCGGGTCCGGTGGCCCGAACCCTCGCGGAAGGCGTGGACTATAGCGCACAAAAAACTAAGAATTGGGTGGAATTCAATTTTTATGGCCCTAAAATCCAAAAACTGAGGAACAGTCATGGAAGGCTGCAACTATTGTTCCATAGGTCATTTTTATGGGCAGACAAAATTTTAGGTAATACGAGTCTGGTGGCCCGGGCCCACACGGAAGGCTTGTGCTATAACACACAAAAATCTGAGAATCAGGCGGAATTCAAGTTCTATGGCCCTAAAATGCCAAAGAATAAGGAACGATCTTGGCGAGGCGGTGACTATTATTCCTTAGGTCATTGTTTATGTTCCGAAAAAAGATTAGCCGGTTCGGGTCTGGGCACTCGGGCCCATGCGGAAGGCGTCGCCTATAGCGCATAAATATTTGGGAATTGGGCGGAATTCCCATTTTATGGCCCTAAAATGCCAACAAACGAGGAACGTTCATGGCGGGGCGATGACTAATGTTCCTTAGGTCATTTTTAATAAGCCAGTAATGTCTTAGGCGGTGCGGGTCCGGTGGCCCGAATCCTCGTGGAAGGCGTGGGCTATAGCACACAAAAAACTAAGAATTGGGCGGAATTCAATTTTTAGTGCCCTAAAATGCCAAAGAATGAGGAACGGTCATGGCAGGCTGCAACTATTGTTCCATAGGTCATTTTTTATGGGCAGACAAAATTTTAGGCAATACGAGTCCGGTGGGCCGGGTCCACGCGGAAGGCTTGTGCTATAACACACAAAAATCTGAGAATCAGGCGGAATTCAAGTTCTATGGCCCTAAAATGCCAAAGAATAAGGAACGATCTTGGTGAGGCAGTGACTATTATTCCTTAGGTCATTTTTGATGGTCCAAATTATTTTTTGGCGGTCCAGGCCTGATGGCCCAGGCCCACACAGAAGGCGTGGGCTATAGCATACGAAAATCTGTGAATCGGAACGAGTTCTCATTTTATGGCCCAAAAACACCAAAACAACGAGGAACGATCATTGCGGGGTGATGACTATTGTTCCTTTGGTCATTTATCATAGTCCGAAAAATTTTTAGGCGGTCCGGGTTCGATAACCCTGGCCCATACGGAAGGCGTGGGCTATAGCATATGAAAATCTAGGAATCAGACCGAATTCTCGGGTTTTGGCAAAAGAATCTCAAAAAATGAGAAATGGTCATGGCAGGGTGGTGACTATTTATACTTAGGTCATTTTTAATGGTTCGGCAAAATTTTAGGCATTTCGGGTCCGGTTTCCCGGGCCCACGAGAAAGGAGTGGGCTACAGTACACGAAAATCTAAGAATCGGGCCGAATTCTCATTTTATGGCCCTAAAACGCCAAAAATTAAGAACAGTCATGGCGGGCGGTGACTATTGTTCCCTATGTCATTTTTTATGGTCCGGCAAAATTTTAGACGGTCTGGGTCCGATGGCCTGGGCCACACGGAAGGCGTGGGCTATAGCATACAAAAATCTAGAAATCGAGCCGAATTCTCGTTTAATGGGCCTAAAAAGCCAAAAATGAGGAACGGTCATGGCGGGGCAGTAACTATTATTCCTTTGGTAATCTTTGATGGTCCGGGAAAACTTTAAGCGATCCGGTTTCGGTGGCCCCTACCTATGCGAAAGGTGTGGATAGTACACGAGAAATTGGGAATCGGGCTAAATTCCCGTTTTATGGCCCAACAGTGCCAAAATTCGAAGAACGGTCATGGCGGGGATGTGACTAATATTCCATAAGTAATAGTTGATCGTCCGAAAATATTTTAGCCAGTCCAGGTCTGGAGGCCCGGGCCCATGCATAAGATGTGGGCTATAGCACATGAAGATTTGGGCATCGGGCGGAATTCCAATTTACGGCCCTAAAATAACAGAAAAATGAGTAACATTCATGGCGGGGCAATGACTAATATTCCTTAGGCCATTTCTGATGGGCCGACAACATTTCAGGTGATCCGGATCCGGTGGCCCGGATCCACTCGGAAGTCGTGGGCTATAACACACGAAAATCTAGGAATGAGGCCGAAATCCCGTTTTATGGCCCTAAAACTCCAAAAAATGAGGAACGGTCATGGTGGAACGATGTTTAATTTTCCTTAGGCCGTTTCTAATGGTGTGGAAAATTTTTTGGCGGTCAGGGTCCGAGCGCTCCGGCCCACGCGGAAGGCATGCGCTAGAGCACACAAAAATCTAGGAATGGGCAGAATTTTAGTTATATGGCCCTAATACATCAAAAAATGAGGAACGATCATGGTGGAGTGGTAACAATAGTTTCTTAGGTCATTTTAGATGGGTCGACAAAGTTTTAGGCGGTCCGAGTCTGTAACCTGGGCCCACGCGGAAGGTGTGGGTTATAACACACAAATATTTGAGAATCTAGCGAAATTCATGTTTTATGGCCCTAAAACGTTAAAAGACGAGGAACGATCATTGCGGGAGTTGATAATTGATCCTGAGGTCATTTTTTATGGTCCAAAATATTTTTAGGCAGTCCAGGTCTAGTGGCCCGGGCCCATGTAGCACACGAAAATATGGATATCGGGGAGAATTCCCATTTTATGGCTCTAAAACTCCAAACAATGAGGAACGTTCATGGAGTGATAGTGACAATTGTTCCTTATGTCATTTTTGATAGTCCGAAATTTTTTTAGGTATCCCGCGTCCAGTGGCCCGGGCCCATGTGGAAGGCGTATAGCATAAAAATATTTGGGAATCGGGCCAAATTCCCATTTTATGGCGCAAAATGCCAAACAACGAGGAACCGTCATGGCGGGGCAAAGGATAATGTTCCTTAGGTCATTTTTTATGGTCTGAAAAAATGTTTTAGGCAGTCCGAGTGCCAACGCCCCGGCCCACGCGGAAGGCGTGGGTTATAGCACACGAAAATTTGAGAATCGAATGAAATTCAAGTTTTATGGCCGTAATACGCCAAAAAAGAGGAACAGTAATGGCGGGCAGGTGACTATTATTATTTAGGTAATTTTTTATGGCCCGAAAATATTTTACGCGGTCCGAGTCCCGTGGCCTAGTCCAACGTGGAAGGCGTGGGCTAAAACACATAAAAATGTGGGAATCGCGCGAAATTCCCATTTTATGGCCCTAAAACGCCAAAAAATAAGAAATGGTTATGGCGGGGTGGTAACTAATGTTCCTTAGGTCATTTTTGTGGGTTCGTAAATATGATGTGGCCCGGACCCACTCGAAAGTCGTGGGCTATAACACACGAAAATCTAGGAATCATGCCGAATTCCTATGTTTTGGCACTATAACTCCAAAAGAACGAGGAATAGTCATGACGGGATGGTGTAAAAAATGTTCCTTAGGTTATTTCTGATGGTGTGAAAAATATTTAGGTGGTCAGTGTCCGAGCGCCCAGGCCTACGCGGAAGGCGTGGGCAAGAGCACAAAAAAATCTAGGAATTGGGCGGAATTTTAGTTATATGGTCCTACTACGCCAAAAAATGAGAAACGCCCATGGCGGGGTGGTAACAATAGTTCCTTAGGTAATTTTTGATGGACCGAAAAATTTTTAGGCGGTCCGAGTCTGTGACCTGGGCCCACGCGGAAGGTGTGGGCTATAACACACAAAAATCTGAGAATCTGAAAGAATTCATGTTTTATGGCCCTAAAACGCTAAAAGACAAGGAACGATCATTGCGGGGAGATGACAATTGTTCCTGAGGTAGTTTTTTATGGTCTGAATTTGTTTTAGGAATTGGGCGGAATTCCAGTTATATGGTCCTACTACGCCAACAAACGAGAAACGCCCATGGAGGGGTGGTAACAATAGTTCCTTGGGTCATTTTTGATGGACCAAAAAAATTTTAGGCGGTCCGAGTCTGTAACCTGGGCCCACGCGGAAGGTGTGGGCTATAACACACAAAAATTTGAGAATCTGGCGGAATTCATGTTTTATGGCTCTAAAATGCTAAAAACGAGGAACGATCATTGCAAGGAGATGACAATTGTTCCTGAGGTAGTTGTTTATGGTCCAAAAATTTTTTAGGCGCACCGGGTCTACTGGCCCAGGCCCATGCGGAAGTTGTGGGCTACAACAAACGAAAATATGGATATCGAGTAGAATTCTCATTTTATGGCCCTAAAACGCCAAACAATGAGGAAAGTTCATCGAGGGGCGGTGACTATTATTCCTTATGTCATTTTTGATGCTCCGAAAAAATTTTAGGTGGTCCGGGTCCAGTGGCCCGGGCCCATGCGGAAGGCGTATCGCACATAAAAATTTGGGAATCGGGTCAAATTCTTATTTTATGGCCCTAAAATGCCAAACAACTAGGAATGGTCATGGAGGGGCGGTGGCTAATGTTCCTTGAGTCATTTGTTATAGTCTAGAAAATTTTTAAGAGGTCCAGATCCAAACGCCCAGGCCTACGCGGAAGACGTGGGTTATAGTACACGAAAATCTGAAAATCGAACGAAATTCAAGTTTTATGGCTGTAATACGCAAAAAGGAAAAACAGTAATGGAGGGGCAGTGACTATTTTTATTTAGGCCATTTGTGATGGCCCAAAAAGATTTTAGGCGGTTCGCTTCCCGTGGCCCGGTCCAACGCGGAAGGCGTGGGCTAAAACACACGAAAATGTGGGAATCGCGCAAAATGCCCATTTTATTGCCATAAAATGCCAAAAACTAAGGAATGTTCATGGCGGGGTGGTGACTAATGTTCCTTAGGTCATTTCTATAGGTCCAAAAATATTTTAGGCAGTCCTAGTCCGGTAGCCCAGGCCCATGTGGAAGATGTGGGCTATAGCACACGAAGATTTGGGCATCGGGGAAATTCTAATTTTACGGCCCTAAAATGCCAAATAATGAGAAAAATTCATGGTGGGGCAATGACTAATGTTTCTTAGTCCATTTCTCATGCACCGACAACATTTCAGGTGATCCGGATCCGGTGGCCTGGACCCACTCGAAAGTCATGGGCTATAGCACATGAAAATCTAGGTATCAAGTCGAATTCCCATGTTATGGCCCTAAAACTCCAAAAACATGAGGAACGGTTATGGCGGGATGGTGTATAATGTTCCTTAGGTCGTTTCTAATAGTGTGGAAAATGTTTAGTCGGTCAGGGTCTGATTGCCCGAGCCTACGCGGAAGACGTGGGCTAAACCACACAAAAATCTAGGAATTGGGCGGAATTCCAGTTATATGACCCTAAAATGTCATAAAATGAGGAACATTCATGGCGGGGTGGTAACAATAGTTCATTAGGTCATTTTTGATGGGCCTACCAAATTTTAGCACATGAAAATATGAGAATCAGGCGAAATTTCCGTTTTATGGCCCTAAAACGCCAAACAACGGTCATGGAGGGGTGGTGACTAATGTTCTTTAGGTCATTGTTTATGGTCTGAAAAACGTTTAGGCGGTCCAGGTCCAGGCGCCTAGGCCCACGCGGAAGGCGTGGGCTACAACACACAAAAATCTGGGAATCGGTGAATTCGCATTTTATGGATCTAAACACCAAACAATGTGGAACGGTCATGGAAGGGCATTGACTAACGTTACTTAGGTCATTGTTTATGTGCCGGCAAAATTTTAGGCAGTTCGGGTCCTGGCGCCCGGACCCACGCGGAAGGCTTGGGCTATAGCACACGAAAATTTGGGAATCGGGTGGAATTCTGGTTTTATGGCCCTAAAACGCAAAACAATGAGGAACAGTCATGGCGGGGTGGTGACTACTGTTCCTTAGGTCGTCTTTGATGGTCAAAAAAATTTTTAGGCGGTCCAGGTCCGTTGACATGCGCCCACGCGGAGGGCGTGGGCTATAACATACGAAAATTTGAGAATCGAGCCGAATTCTCATTTTATGAGCCTAAAATGCCTAAAATGAGGAATGGTCACGGAGGGGAGGTGACTATTGTTCCTTAGGTAATTTTTGATAGTTAGAGAAAATTTTAGCCGGTCCAAGTCCGTTGACCTAGGCCCACGCGGATGTCGTGGGCTATAGCATACGAAAATCTGGAATCCGAGCTGAATTCCCATTTTATGGCCCTAAAATACTAGAAAATGAAGAACGGTCAAAGAAGGGCGGTGACTAATGTTTCTTATGTCATTTTTGATGGGCTAGCAAAATTATAGGCGGTACAGGTCCGAGGGCTTGGGCCTACACGGAAGGCATGGGTTATAGTACACGAAAGTTTTGGAATCCGGCTGAATTCCCGTTTTATGGCCCAAAAATGCCAAAATATAAAGAACGGTCATGGCAGGGCGGTGACTAATGTTCCTTAAGTTATTTTTGATGGGCCGACAAAATTTTAGGTGGTTCAGGTCCAGGCGCCCGGACCCACGCGGAAGTCGTGGCCTATAGCACACGAAAATCTAGGAATCGGGAGGATTTACAATTTTATGGCCCTAAAACATTAAAAGATGAGGAACGTTCATGGCGGGGTAGTGATTATTTTTCTTAGGTATTTTTGAATGGCTGAAAATTTTTAGGCGGCCGTGGTCTGGTGGCCCGGGCCCATACAAAAAGCATTGGCTATAGCACACGAAAATCTAGGAAGCCAAACTCCTTTTTATGACCCTAAAACGCTAAAAACGAGGAATGGTCATGACGGGGCAGTGACTAATATTTCTTAGGTCATGTTTGATATTCCGAAAAAATATTATGTGGTTAAGGTCCGGGCACCCGGGTACCCGAGCCCACGCGGAAGGGGTGGCTATAACACACAAAAATTTTGGAATCGGGAATAATTCTAATTTTATGTCCCTAAAATGCCAAAATAATGAGGAACGTTCGTGGCAGGGCGATAACTAATGTTTCTTAGGTCGTTTTTATGGGTCGGAAACATTTTAGGCGGTACGGGTCTAGTGGCCCGAACCCACGCGGAAGGCACCGGCTATAGTACAAAAAAATCTATGAATCAGACGAATTTAAATTTTATGGCCCTAAAATGCCAAAACTGAGGAACAGTCATGGAGGGCTATGACTATTAGTCCTTAAGTCATTTTTGATGGGCAGGCAAAATTTTACGCGGTTCGGGTCCGGTGGATGGGGCCCACGCGGAAGGTATGTGCTATAGCACATAAAAATCCAAGAATCGGACAAAATTCACGTTTTATGGCCCTAAAATACAAAAAATCGAGGAACGATCATGGCAACTTCCCCTATAATTGGGGGCGGGGGTACTGGGAAGGATCGAACTATGGGAACAAGTGAATATTGTTACTTAGGTCATTTTTTATCATTGGAAAATGTTTTAGGCGGTCCAGGTCTGGTGGCCCGCTCCCATGGGGAAGGCATGGGCTATAGGACACGAAAAACTTTAAATCTGGCCGAATTCTCGTTCTATGGCCCTAAAATGCCACAAAATAAGGAACAATCATGGCTGGGTGGTGACTAATGTTCTATAGGTCATTTTTTATAGTTCGAAAAATTTTTAGGCGTTCCGGGCATACACGGAAGGCATGGACTATAGCACACAAAAATTTGGAAATCGGGTAGAATTCCCATTTTATGACCCTAAAACGCAAAAAATAAATGATGAACGGTCATGGAGAGGCGGTGACTAATGTTCCTTGGGTCATTATTGATGGGCCGATAAAATTTTAGGCAGTACGGGTCTGAGCGGCCGGAGCCACGCGGACGGCGTGGGCTATAGCACACAAAAATCTAAGAATGAGGCGAAATTCAATTTTTATGGCCCTAAAATGACAAAGAATGACGAACAGTCATGGTGGGCTGTGACTATTGTTCATTGGGTTGTTTTTGATGGGCAGGAAAAATATTAGGCGGTCTGGGTACAGTGGCCTGGGCCTATGCGGAATGCATACACTATAGGACATGAAAATCTATGAATCAAACCAAATTCCCATTTTATGGCCTAAAAAGCCAAAAATAAGGAATAGGCATGGCGGTGAGGTGGCCAATATTCCTTAGGTAGTTTTTCATAGTTCGAAAAAATTTAAGCGCTCCGGGACTACACGAAAGGCGTTGGCTATAGAACACAAAAATATGAAAATCAAACGAAATTCCCGTTTTATGGTCCTAAAACTCAAAACAATGAGGAAATATCATAGCGGGGTGGTGAAAAATGTTCCTCAAGTCATTATTGATGGGTCGTCAAAATTTAAGGCAGTCCGAGTCCGAGCGCCCGGACCCCGCGGAAGGCATGGCCTATAACGCATGAAAATTTAAGAATCTGGCGGTATTCCAGTTATATGGCCCTAAACGCCAAAAGACGAGGAAAGATCATGGCGGGGCGATCTTTATGGTATTTTTATGGCCCAGGCCCATGCGGAAGGCATGGGCTATAGCACACAGATATATGGGAATGAAGTAGAATTCCAGTTTTATGGCCTTAAAATGCCAAACAATTAAGAGTGGTCATGGCGGGGCTGTGACGTTTTCTACTTAGGTTGTTTTTGATGATTAGTGAAAATTTTAGGAGGTCCGAGTCCGGTTGCCCGAGCCCACGCGGAAGGTGTGGGCTATAGCACATGAAAATCTGGAAATCGAGCCGAATTCCCGTTTTATGGCTCTAAAATAGAAAAAACTAAAAAATGGTCATAGTGGGATGGTGACTAATGTTCCTTAGGACATTGTTTATGGAGCGGCTAAATTTTAGGTTGTCTAGGTCCAGGCGCCTGGACCCACGCAGAAGGTGGGGGCTATAGCACACGAAAATCTAGGAATCAGGCGGAATTCAAGTTTTATGGACCTAAAACGCCAAAAAACGAGGAACGATCATGGCGGGGTGGTAACTATTTTTCTTAGGTCTTTTTAATGGGCTGAAAAACATTAGGCGGCCGGAGTCCGATAGCTCGGTCCCATGTGAAACCGTGGGCCATGGCACAAACAAATCTAGGAATCAGGCTGAATTCCCATTTTATGGCACCAAAACTCCAAAAATACAAGGAACGGCCATGGCGAGGTAGTGATTAATGTTCCTTAGGTCATTTTTTATGGTTCGAAAAACTTTTAGGCGGTCAGCGTCCAAGCGCCCAGGCCAACGCGGAAGGCATGAGCTAGAACACATAAAAATCTGGGAATCGAGCAGAATTCCAGTTATATGGCCCTAAAATGCCAAAAAATGAGGAACGGTCATGGAGGGGCAGTGACTATTATTCCTCAGGTCATTTTTGATGCACCAAAAAAAATTAAGTGGTCCGGTCCGGTGGCTTGGGCCCACGCGGAAGGCGTGGGCTATAGCACACAAAAATCTGAGAATTTGGCGAAATTCATGTTTTATGGACCTAAAGCGCTAAAAACGAGGAACGGTCATGGCAGGGATATGACTATAATTCTTGAGGTCATTTTTGATGGTCTGAAAAAAATTTAGACGGACCGGGACTGATGGCCCCGGCCCATGAGGACGGCGTGGGCTATAGCACACAAAAATGGAAATTAGACAGAATTCCCGTTTTATGGCCCTAAAACGCCAAAAATCGAGGAACAGTCATAGCAAGACGGTGACTATTGTTCCTTAGGTCAATTTTGTTGGACCAAAAAATATTTAGGCGGTCCAGGTCTGTGGCCGGGGTCCATGCGAAAGGCGTGGGCTATAGTACACGAAAAGCTTAGAATCGGGCTAAATTCCCGTTTTATGGCCCTAAAACGCCAAAAGATAAGAAACGGTCATTACTGCGTGGTGACTATTGTTACTTAGGTCATTTTTATGTTCCATAAAAATATTAGGCGGTCCGGTTTCGGGAATCCGGGACCATGCGGAAGGTGTGGCCTATAACACACAAACATTTGAGAATCTAGCAGAATTCATATTTTGTGGCCCTAAAACGCTAAAAACGAGGAATGGTCATGGAAGAGAGATGAATATTATTCCTTAGGTCATTTTTGATGGTCCAAAAAAATTTTAGATGGTCCGGGTTCGGTGGCCCGAGCCCATGCGTAAGGTGTGGGCTTTGCATATAAAAATATGGGAATCAGGCTGAATTCCTGTTTATGGCCTTAAAATGCCAAAAGATGAGAAACGGTCATAGTGGGATAATGACTAATGTTTCTTAGGTCATTTTAGATATATTGAAAAAATATATGGTGGTCTCGGTCAGAGCACCCGGGCCCACGCGGAAGGCGTGAGTTATATCACATTAAAAATCTAGGAAACGGATGAAAATTCCCATTTTATGGTCCTAAAATGCCAAAAATATGGAATGTTCAGGGCGGGATGGTAACTAATATTCCTAAGGTCATTTTTGATGTTTCAAAAATATATTAGGTGGTTTGGGTCCGAGCATCCCGGCCCACGCGGAAGGCGTGGGCTATAGCACACGAAAATCTATGAATCGGGCGGAGTTACTATTTTATGACCCTAAAATACCAAAAAACGAGGAACCTTCATGGCGGGGCGGTGACTAATGTTCCTTAGGTCGTTTTTGATGGGTCGTCAACATCTTAGGTAGTGCAGGTCGAGTGACCCGAACCATCGCGGAAGGCGTGAGCTATATCACACAAAATCAAAGAATTGGGCGGAATTCAATTTTTATGGCCTCAAAATGCCAAAGAATGAGGAACGGTCATGGTGGGCTGTGACTATTGTTCCTTAGGTCATTTTTGATGGCCATGCATAATTTTAGGTAGTACGGGTCTGGTGGCTCGGGCCCACGCTGAAAGCATGTGCTATAGCACACAAAAATCTTAGAATCGGGCGGAATTTAAGTTTTATGGCCCGAAAATGCCCGAAAATAAGGAACGGTCTTGGAGAGTCGGTGACTATTGTTACTTAGTTCATTTTTAATAGTCCGTAAAAATTTTAGGCAGTCTGAGTCCGGTGGCCGGGGCCTACGCGGATGGTGCGGGCTATAACACACGAAAATATATGAATCGAGCGGAATTCCAGTTTTAAGGCCCTAAAACACCAAAAACTGAGGAACGGTCATGGCACGGCGGTGACTATTGTTACTTAGGTCATTTTTGATGGTCAGAAAATATTTTTGGCGGTCCAGGTCTGGTGGACCAGGCTTATCTGTAAGGCATAGTCTATACCATACGAAAATCTGGAAATCGGGTTGAATACTCATTTTATGACCCTAAAACGCCAAAAGATAATGAACGGTCATGGCGGGGCAATGACTATTGTTCCTTAGGTCATTTTTTATGATCCAAAATTTTTTTAGGCGATCTGGGTCTGATGGCTCGGGCCCACACGGAAGCCGTGGGCTCTAGCATACGAAAATTTGGGAATGGGGCGAAATTCTAGTTTTATGACCCAAAAATGCCAAAAAAAAAAAAAAGGTCATGGCGCGGCGGTGACTATTTTTTCTTAGGTCATTTTTGATGGTTCGAAAAAATTTTAGGCGGTTAGGGACTGATAGAAGGAGCCCACGCGGAAGGAATGAGTTATAGTATACGAAAATCTTGGAATCGGGCCGGATTTTCAAATTATGGCCTTAAAATGCCAAAAACCGAGGAACGGTCATGGCGGGGCAGTGACAATTGTTCCTTAGGTCATTTGTTATGGTCCAAAAATAGTTTAGACGGTCTGGTCTAATGGCCCGGGCCTAGACGGAAGGCGTGGGCTATAATATACGAAAATCTGGGAATCGGGCCGAATTCTCGTTTTATGGCCCTAAAACGCCAAAAAGCGAGGAACGGTCATGGCAGGGCGATGGCTATTGTTCCTTAGGTCATTTTTTGTGGTCCGAAAAATATTTAGGTGGTCATGGTCAGAGCGCCCAGGGCCACGCGAAAGGCATGGGCTATAGCACAAAAACATCTGGGAATCGGGCAGAATTCCAGTTATATGGCCCTAAAACGTCAAAAAACGACGAACGGTCATGGCAGGGCGGTGACTGTTGATACCCAATTTTACCCTCATATTTTTATAAATATCATATATGCTTTAAATATTATTCCTGCATCATCACCAATTTACAAAGAGCTATACAAGTATTTTCTATAATTTTTCATAATTTTTTAAAAGCTTTAAAAATGATTTTTTTGCATTTAAATTATTCGAATATTTATAAATTACCCTTTCAAATTATTTTGTGATGACTTAGTCATCCATATTTGTTATTTACACCCACATACATGTTTTAAAATATTTTTACTTCATTTCAAATAATTATATTTGTATTTTTGAGCTATTTACATAATTTTATAATAATAGCCTATATTCTACAAATAATTAATTTTATTATATTATTTATGCCAAAGTAGAATTTTATATTTTTATAATATTGATTTATTATTTTCAAATATTTTTTACAACATAAATATTATTTTTACCATTTATTAAACATTTTAATAATTTATTTTTAATTAACTTTAGAGGGTTTCAAGAGCTGTCC
Organism: Nicotiana tomentosiformis; assembly: GCF_000390325.3. NCBI lineage: Eukaryota > Viridiplantae > Streptophyta > Magnoliopsida > Solanales > Solanaceae > Nicotiana > Nicotiana tomentosiformis. The sequence goes on along the minus strand of NC_090822.1, from coordinate 370,210 downwards.
CAAACAGGCCAGTTTTTTAGAACCAAATTACAGGCCCAAACACTTAGCCCACTCACTTTTCTATTCAGCATCCCAATCAAACGATCCCTTTTAAAACCCGGTTGTGACCCGTTTATTCAACCCGCCCCACCTTTATTTTAATCTTGGCCGTTGATCTCAAATGATCAACAACCAAAAATAAAACCCTTACTCTCCTTATATCCCCACCCCAAACCCTAGAGACCATTTTCTTTTCCCAACCTCCCTCACGCGCTCTCATCTTTTACGAACATTAGCTGTCTTACCCCCCAAAAATCTCTCCGAATTTGGTTATACTATGGAGTCATGCGATCTGCTTACCTTATTTACACTACCCTACTACTACTCACACGCTCTTGATGTTACTTAGTACTCGCCTATTCTTGGCAAATACCAGGCCCTGAGTTATGAACAATCGTCCTCAATCTTCGAGACTTAGACGATATTTCGTCTATATACACTCACCACCAGACTCTATGGGTCTGATTTAGTGAGCTTTTTTCCAATTTTTGTTCTTCATTTTAAATTAGGGTTTGCTTGTTTCTTCTTAAATTGATTCTATTCGATTTTTCATGCTACATTTTCCTTATGTATGTTTAACCGACTGACTTTCCTTGTTTGGGTATTTAATTTTGATGCTATATAAACCCCTCCCCAATTTCCCCTTTGAACGGACCTTAATCACTGAAATTGCTACTATTCTCTTATTCTCACTTGTCTTGTACTACTCTGAGGCTTAATCTCTTGGCCGGCTGAAAGCCAAGGCCAGCGGAATTTGATTATCGGACCTTGCTCAGTGTGAGCACTGCCCGGGGATCATTTGAAACCCTTGGGAACTCTGACACACTGAGATTCCTGGGTTCTACTGTTCGTTTTGCTATTGACATTGGAGTATTGCTGAAATTATTCTTCTTGTTTACTTGTTCATTAATCTGTAACTGGTAAGTACCTATGACCCTTGCAATTTCATTCTCTTTTCGTTTGAGTTCCTGTTCTGCATATCTATGTCTCTGAGATATGTTTTTATGAACCAACATGTTATTATATGCTCTAAAGCTCTTTTTGAGGCTATACACCTTCTAGCAATCAAATTTGCATATTTGTTGCCTTGATTCTATTTTCTTAAAGCATGTTTATTCTAATGTGCTGCTTATTCTGGGTTTAGCTTCTTGCCTTGTTCTGTACTCTTGTGAAGAGTCGAATCATGCCCAGAACCTTCTCTAATTCTTGTTGAATCATTCATGTGCAACTTAATGTTCTAAAGTTAACTCCTGATTATGTTATTAGCCTAAGCATGCTTTCCTTGCTACTTGTCGATTAATGCGTGTCCCCAGTCATGCCATGTACCTTTGTGATAAATCCATGCATGTGTTTCAGACCTGGTTAAGTTGTTCCTGTCCAACCTGCTGAATTCTTGATGTTATACTAGTTAGCTAAAGCATGTCTTCATACCATTTAAGCTCTAATATATGTTTGAAACTTATGTAATCCTGTGTTTTTCCACACTGTTTGGGACATTAGGAAACCTCATAATCACTCTCTCCTCTCCTATATGACCAACTAGTACCAGGTTCAATACTAGCCTATCTTGATTCTGAAGATTGACATGCTTCTCGTGTTATGATTAGTGTTCCGCGTGCTAAGATTTCCATGTTCCATTAAGCAGTCACTTGATCATGAGTTTTGTTCTGTTAAGTTGTTCTTTTCATTGCTTTTCTATATGAACATTTTATGTGTTGGCTGTACTTTATATTGGTCTTAGTACGTTGCTCCTTTAGATATCATGACTAATCAATTACTTTGTTATTTCATCGCATTGCCACTTATACAACACGCCTATAGGGATAAAGTATATAAAATCAATTTCAGTTGTTAACTGTTAGAAATCCCGCCAATAGGATACTGTCACCTGCCTAAGAAGCATGTTTATAAAATCAGTGTTGTAAACCCTGCGTTTTCGAACAGCTTTACTGCCTCATCGCACGAACAATGTAGATGTCATGCCTATAGGTTTGTAATACCTTTAATCTACAAATTCGTTAGTTTTAAAGCTACAATGCTGCATGTACACTGCTTGAAATTAGAATCACATAGAAACTATGCCTATATGACTTAATGACTCTAATGCGTCTGAAATTGTCTACTGCCTAACCCGAAATCTATTTGCATGCTTTTCTGCTTATGTGTGGAGGTTACTTGAGCCTTTTATTGCAATTATATGTAGTCCTACTTGTTTTGAATGTGCGACTAGTTTTATCATTTTGAGCAACCTAAGTAAATTCTAAAACCATCTAAATAGTAGGTCCAAAGCCTCTTGGACCATAGGCATGGAACGGGTAGTGCACGCATAGGATGCGACCTTGAATTGAATTAGAACGCCTTTAAGTAAAAACTTTAACATAGTAATTTTGTAGCAGGAGATGATAGTCCGTGACCGCTGAATAATATGAGCAACCCCTACCCTAAGGGAGTTGCGAAGTATTATTTATATCGTACGGGGTGATCCTTTAGGCTAAAAAACTTAGGATCCCCTTCCTTTTATGCTTGATGTTCACACTTTGTCATAGACCAACTCAGTTGTAGTCTTTATGATCTTTAAAATTTTTATCAATTATTCATATAGTTTAATGATATTTTTCCTTACTGGTTTACATTATAATAGGAGTTTCAACTTTCATATTTTTCTTTACTTATATGTTCGCCTAGTTTAATCATATAATCCACATAGTGTAAAATTCGACCGGGAACCACAGTTGTGGACCTCGAGGAGTGCCTAACACCTTTGTTTGAGGTAATTTGAGCCCTTGCCTGATCTTTGGTGGCGTTGACTAGTCAAACAGTTTTATTTGCAAATAGGTGCCCTAGCGCACCTCAAAAATTGTTAGGTGGCGACTCTTCTCTCATAACATCCATTTAAAAGAGTTGTCACACGTGGAAGCCCGCTTTCGTAAGAAAAAGGGTTGCGACAGCATGGCGACTCTTCTGGGAATTTACACTTAGGATTTTATCATAACGAACTGGACTTATGTGGATTACTTTATTTGTTACATGCACATCCCTTTCATTATTCACCTTTATTTGTTTAAATTTGCTATGACATGCACGTCCTTATTCTCTTTTGTTTGACATGCTCTCCATTTCTTTTCATCTTGACTGCTACATTATCCCTATTTTCATACCTGCTTCATTACGTTCTCGCACATTTTCAAGAGCCAAACTGACTTCTTTCTTTTGTCTTTCTTTTCTTTTCTCTTCTTTTCATGTTCACTTTTGCTACTTTATTTACTGCTTTTTACACGCAAATATTTGGCAATGTGTTATTATTTATGCATAAAGCATGCTCCACATCATATTCCACTTGTGCCAATTATCAACATAGCGGCACTTGATGAGTGTCCGTGCCTTCCTGAAAATCATCCTTTAAATCAGAAATGCTTATTTGCAGTAGACTAGTCGATCAGCTGTGCAATCGACGGTTTCGTACCTTTTCCTCTCAAGTTGTCCACTTGGGAGTACCAGTCTAGACCATTCTAGAAACCCTACTCCAACTTGAAATGTACATGCATCATGCAAAACCTAGTATGGGTTAGAGTGTTATTAACGTAACAACCCGCTAAGATGAACCCTGTCCAAAGTCTGACGGGATTTCCACATTCCCAATGGACACTATCATATTATGTGCATTACTTGGAGAAACTATTCCAACATGTCGATCATTATTGCGTAAATAGTCAGATTTGGAGGGGGTAAGGGCTAACCTTTGTTTGTCTACAGAAAATGAAGCATGAAATCCCCAGGTTCGGCATGGTTCAAAATATCCTACCTTTGTTGACTCGTGGAAAGACCTTGCCCCTTTCGACAAAAATAATGTGAGAAGAGTAGTTGGTGACCTGCCATCCCTTCTAAACATTCAACCAAACATGGAATTGATTGAGGCCGGTACCATGTTCTGGGATGAGAAAAGAGTTGTTTTCCGATTTTGCAATATAGAAATGACTCCTCTCCTAGAAGAAATAGGGGGCTTCGCCAAGTTGCGATGGGATAGTCCAGGATTACTGGTACCGGAGAATCGCACTCCCCGTGGTTTTTTGAAAATGTTGGGTTTTAAGAAGAATGATGAGTTGCTCTGTCTAAAGAAATCAGACATCCCTTTTGAATTTCTTTACGAGCATTATGCACATAGCAAGACGTATCGTCTTCACCATGATGAACTAGCAGTTACTTCATTGGGATGGGTGCACCACCGGGTTTATGTGTTCATCGTCTGCTTCTTGGGGTTGTTGCTATTTACAATGAAAGGGGAAAGGATTCATACTCGCTTAGCCATGGTCGCAAGTACCTTGATGGATGGCATCGAGGGACAAACTTATACCATTATCCTTATGATCTTAGCTGAGATGTACCATGCTCTAGATCGGTGCAAGCAGGGATTTGGACACTTTGAGGGTTGTAATCTATTGTACAAGTTTGGCTGCTGGAACAATTTCAGAGGGGCGAGTATCGTCAAGAGCTTCTGCGGAGGCCGTTGAATGACTACATAGCCAACCATCACCCAAAGAAAATGACGTTTATTCCGGAAAGGTTTGCACAGCCTGGAAATGTTGTAAGTTGGGTGCGTTTCTTTAGCAATCTGACAGGCGAGCAGGTGCATTGGATGTTCGAATGGTTTCCTAGTAGTGAGTCTATTATCATGTCAAGGGAGAATACTCATTTGGTACTGATCGGGTTGCGAGGCATCTATCCTTATGCTCCCATAAGGGTAATAAAGTAAGCGGGAAGAAAACAGGTCATACCTAGGGTTTCCAACATGGTCCAGTACAAGGTAGATTTCAAAGGAGATGTCATCCCATTTAAGTTCTAGGCGAAACATATGTGGAACCAAAAGATCATTGTGGAAAGAGAAACCATTGAGCCAGACAGGTATCACGCCGGTCAGATGTACTACTACCTATCATAGTTGGAGGACGACATGGCAGGGGACGTCAAGCCAGGAGTAAATCTAAAGGATAGGATCATAGATGAGGTAGCTGAGGCACAGGTTAAGTATAAGAGGCTACGTAAATGGGTGTTCGAGTCTGAAGCAAAATATTTAGAACAACACAAAGTGAACATGGAGGCAATAAAAATTAGAATATTTGGAACAAGGATTGATGGAGCTCGAGGGTAAGATGAGAAAGAGACTCTCAGATTGCCAAGGCATGGATAGCAGTGAAGGAGGACATCTAGAAAAAGCTAACTTATTGTTGGATATGCGCGATCTGGGGAACCTGATTGATGAGGTCAAAAGAGCCAAGCATGGAGAAGGTCCTTTAGGTACCAAGTAGACTAGGAAATGATGTTCTTTACTGCTTTCTAGATTAGCTTTAGATTCTGACTGTAATAAGGCTAAATGCCATTAGTAACTTTATAATTATTGTCGATTTAGTAAAGGTTTGACTCATTTTTAGCATTAATGAAATGACGCAAATGTTGGCATCAATTTTCTCTAAGTTTGTGTGTCGCTTAGGCCTAGCTCAAGCACAATGAGGTCCCCAAATTAGGACGTGAATTATTGCATGACTTTGTGAAACATGTTTAAATATTGCAAACACTCTTTTATTTCACCTTACTAACTCGATTACCTTTTGCTTTCTCTTTTCTTTTTGATTATTCTAATTCCCAAAGGTTAGTTCATGCATGCTGGCATCATCAGCATACCACACCAGATCCAGAGGTCCTCCACCTCCTCCTTTACCAAGTGACCCCAAAGGCAAAGGAAAAAGGAAAATGGATGATTTAAGTGGTATCAGGAAAGACAATGCTACTAAAGCAGAAAACGTTAAAACTTCAGATGGCCAAAGTACTCTAGCACAGAATGAACATCTTACGTTTGGAGCAGAAAATCCTGAAACTACAGGGCGAGCTTGAGCAGGTCCGGGATTTGACAAACCTCTCCCTTACTCTCAATGTTCCCGACATTAACCAGCAAAACCCGACTACCCAGAACCATACACCGCCGCAAAACACACAAAAACAGAACCAACCACCAAATCCTCGCGCACCACACCAATATCCCGTACCTCCCCAAAACCTTAACTCGCCATTAGTACCGACCCCTCAACAACACCACCATCACCCAACTCAATACCCCCAAACCATTACTTATCACACTCCCCAGAATGTACCACAACCTACTCCTGATCCCCAAAACTCGACCAATGACCACCCTTATACCCAGTTCTTGGAATCTATCAAAGCAATCCGATATATGTGGAAACCTTACCCCCCACACCCCGCAACAAACCCTATACATACCCGAATCAACTGAGAAGGACCTGCTCATTAAAAAATGATGGAGGAACTCAAGAAGCTCACTTGTAGAGTTCATAGTGTTGAAGGTGGTAAAGGCATTAGAGGTCTAAACTATGAGGACCTATGTATTCAGCCAGATTTGGAACTGCCGGAGGGTTACAAACCTCCCAAGTTCCAAATGTTCAATGGTACTGGTGACCCGAAGGTGCATCTGAGAACGTATTATGACTTGTAGGAGTGGGCAAGAATGAACAAATCCGCATGAAACTGTTCATGCAAATATTTACAGGAGACACATTGTCTTGGCATATCAGTCAAAACCCAAAGAAGTGAGTTATTGGGTGAGTATGGTGTCAGACTTCATGGATAGATTCAGGTTCAACACGGAAAATGCGCCAGACATTTTCTACATTCAAAACCTCAAGAAGAAATAGACAGAAAGCTTCCGTGAGTATACTACTCGTTGAATATCAGAAGCCGCATAGGTAAGGCCAGCACTTGAAGAGGAACTAATGAACAAGTTCTTTGTCAGAGCTCAAGATCCGCAACATTACGTAAGATTGATGGTTACTGAAAATCACAAGTTATCTGACATCATCAAGTTAGGAGAAAGAATAAAATAATGAATTAAGAATGGGATGGTGACCAATTTTGAGGCACTGCAGGCCACAAATAAAGCTTTGCAATCAGGAGGCATTTGTAAGAAGAAAGAAATGGGTGCTGTGATGGTCGCCCAGGGCCCTAAGTCTCCCTTCACATACCAAATACCTCCACCCACATATCAACCCTCACCCCCAAGATACCAACACCCTGCTGAAGCCTACCAGACCTATAATACTCAACCTACATATCACCATTCACCTCCACCCGCCCGCCAAAATTACCCGAAACCACGTCCACATTTTGACCGCACACCTCCTAGACAATACACCCCAAATGCTGAACCCATAGACCAATTGTATGAGAAGTTGAAGCCCGCTGCTTATGTTACTCATATCCCTACCGTTGTTGTGGAAAACCCCTCCCAATGGATCAACCCCAACAAAACATGTGCTTATCATTCAGGCATGAAGGGTCATACCATTGAGGAGTGTCACACGCTGAAAGACAAGATTCAAACGCTGATCTACACTAAGGTCATACAGGTAAAGGAAGCTATGCCAAATATTCGTAACAACCCTCTCCCGGATCACAGAGGTGAGGGAGTGAATGTGATAGAAACTGATGAAGAATGGAATCAGAAAGGGTCCATCGGACTCATCCGAGAGGGAGATGTTCCTAAAACGTCTCCAGTCACCCTCACGCCAGTTGTGGTACAAGCCCACGCACCATTTGAAGTTGCGGTAGCTACACCCTTCACTGTGATAGTAGCTCCCACGCCATCTTACAAGTCTGATGACATTCCATGGGATTATGTTGCGGAAGCAAGGAGAAAGGGAAAAGAAAAAATGGAGGAAACAGGTGCGGTGCAAGGTATGACTAGAACTGGCAGAGTTTATACACCTGAGAATCTGGGAGGAACAAGCAAGGAAGTTTCACCTAAGCCGCCTGTTGTCGAGACTGGCACTGATGATCTTTGGAGGAAGATACAAGTAAGGGAGTATTCTATTGTTGACCACCTGAACAAAACTCCTGCTTAGATATGCATCTTATCACTGCTACAAAACTCAGACGCGCATAAGAATGCTTTGATAAATGTGTTAAGTGAAGCTTACATATCCACCAGCATCACTAGTGGAGAGATGGCTAACATGGTTGGACAGGTATTGGAAATCCAGAAAATCACATTTCACAAAGATGAATTAACACCAGAAGGAATGAGTCACAATAGGACGTTGTACATCACGGTGCAATTTGAAGATAAGTTCATCGCTAGGGTATTGATAGACGGAGGTTCAAGTCTCTATATATGTCCATTGATCACTCTAAAGAGACTAGGTAAAGACCTGCACGAGATATGAATGGGAAGCATGAATGTGAAGGCATTTGATGGATCTCAGAGAGCCACCATTGGAGAAATCAACATGAGTCTACAGATGGGACCGACTTGGTTTGATGTCAACTTCCAAGTGCTAGATATATCTGCTACTTATAACCTATTGTTGGGACGACCATGGATACATATCGTCAGGGTAGTGGCTTCAACTCTGCATCAGGCGGTGAAGTTTGAATGGAATCATCAGAAGGTGATCATCCATGGAGATGAAAGAAACCCCATCTACACCAATCAGACATTTTCGGTCATCGAAAACAGAAAGAAGCTGGGTGGAGAAACATACCATCGCATTGAATGATTTAACGCAATTGAAAAGGACCAACGGTGGAGCAACAAATAGAAACCATACTGTTGTGGACGGGGTATGAACCCGGCAAGGGTCTCGGCAAAAATCTTCAAGGGATCACCAAACTCGTACAACCACAGTACCATGGTACGACTTTTGGACTTGGATATGAATACACATGGCAAGAATACCAGGATTGGTCACCACCATGGTGTGCTCCTTATTATCCATTGGAACAACCGGTACCACCTCGGCACTAAACATTCCATCAAGCTGACATGATGTGGGGATCTGAGGAAGATGAGGTTTTGGCTGGCATGAGGAAGCTATTTCTAGATGAAGAAGACATGGACTGTAGTGCAATTGTTGAAGAGGAAGAGGAGGAGGAAGACCTTACCATTCAGATCATGGAAGAATGAGTTGTTCTCAAGAACTGGACCGTTGCACCAACCCGGGGCCGTCGAGTTCCTGGGTAGCCTGGCAAATTAGCATGAATTATTTTTAAATAGTTTTGAGCATTTGAAATATTTTTCAGTATTTTGTTTTGAAATAATTACTCGAGCCATCGAGTCGTACTTGTTGATGTTTTTTATTAATACATTACTGCTTTTTATATTTATTATTATCTTCTACATTTCTTTTTAGCATAATTATTACATATCCCGATGAACCTATGACTGTGACATGTAATGAGACAGCACAACATAAGGACAGTGATTCAGAGGATCTGGAAGATGATATAATACCTAAGGAAATTATCAAAGAAGTAGAGGATTTTCAAAACAAACCAAAGTCTAATTTGGAAGAAACTGAGGCCGTTAACTTAGGGGATTCCGAAACGGTCAAGAAAACACGTATAAGAATTCATGTATCACCGTTAGAGAAGAATGAGTACAACAGATTCCTAAATGGATACGAAGACATCTTTGCCTGGTCCTACGACAATATGACTGGTTTAAACACATCCATAGTAGCTCACAAACTACCCACCAATCCGATTTGTCCACCAGTAAAGCAGAAGCTTAGAAAGTTCAAGTCGGATATGAGTTTGAAGATAAAAGAGGAGGTCACCAAACAAATCAAAGCCAAGGTTCTCAGAGTGGTCGAATACCCGACTTGTTTGGCCAACATCGTGCCAGTTCCGAAGAAAGATGGGAAAGTTAGAGTATGTGTCAATTACCGAGATCTGAACAGAGCAAGTCCTAAGGATGATTTCCCATTGCCCAACATACACATACTGATTGACAACTACGCCAAGCATGAACTCCAATCCTTTGTGGATTGCTTCGCAGGATACTATCAGATCTGGATGGATGAAGAGGATGCTGAAAAGACAGCCTTTATCACACCATGGGGAATATACTGTTACAAAATAATGCTGTTTGGTTTGACAATTGCTGGAGCCACCTACATGAGAGCCATGACAACCAACTTTCACGAAATGATACACAGGGAAATAGAGTTATACGTGGATGACGTTATCATCAAATCTAAAAGGATTTCGGATCACATAGCAGACCTGAAGAAATTCTTCGACCGGCTTCGAAAATATAATTTGAAATTGAATCCTACAAAATGTGCCTTCAGAGTCCCTGCTGGAAAGTTATTAGGATTCACCATCAATTGTCGAGGTATTGAGTTAGACCCATCAAAAATCAAGGCTATCTAGGACTTGCTGCCTCCAAAGAATAAGAAAGAGGTGATGAGTTTTTTAGGGTGCCTCAATTACACCAGCCGCTTCATAGCACAATCAACTGTGATATGTGAGACAATCTTCAGAATGCTAAGGAAAGATTCTGCAACAAGTTGGACTGAAGAATGCTAGAAGGCTTTCGACAAAATCAAGGAGTATTTATCTAAACCGCCCGTCTGGTCCCACCAAAACTGGGAAGACCTCTGCTACTTTATTTGTCCGTGTTATATGGGACTTTTGGTTGCGTTTTGGGACAACATGATGAGACTGGAAGGAAGGAGCAGACGATATATTATCTGAGTAAGAAATTCACACCTTATAAAGCCTGGTACTCTTTGTTGGAACGCACCTGTTGCGCTTTAACATGGATAGCTCAGAAGTTGAGACATTACTTATGTGCATACACTACATATCTCATATCAAGGATGGATACGCTGAAATACATCTTTCAGAAACCCATGCCTACGGGTAAGTTAGCAAAGTGGCCGATATTGCTAAGTGAGTTCGACATCATCTATGTGACTCAAAAGGCAGTCAAGGGGCAAGCATTAGCAAATAATTTGGCAAAATCTCATAGATGGAGAATACGAACAATTAAAAATGTATTTTTCCAACAAGGAGGTGTCGTTCGTAGGAGAAGATATCACCGAGGCATATGATGGTTGGAGGATGTTATTCGACAGAGCAACAAACTTCAAATGAGTAGGCATTGGAGCTGTCTTAGTATCAGAAACTGGTCAACACTATCCGGTATCCGCAAAACTCAGGTTTCTATGCACCAACAATATAGCAGAGTATGAGGCCTGCATCCTGGGACTCAGATTGGCTATTGACATGGACATTCAAGAGCTGTTGGTAATCGGAGACTCAGATCTTTTAGTGCACCAGGTTCTAGGGGAATGGGCTACAAAGAACACCAAAATATTTCCATATTTACATTGTGTACAAGAGCTGATCAAGAGGTTCACAAAGATAGAGTTCAAACATGTTCCAAGAATTCAGAATGAGTTTGCAGACACATTAGCCACTTTGTCTTCCATGGTACAACACCCAGATAAGAATTTCATCGATCCTATCCCAATAGGGATTCATAAGCAGCCAGCTTATTGTGCTCACGTTGAAGAAGATATTGACAGAAACCCGTGGTTCCACGACATCAAGAAGTACTTGGAAAAAGGAGAATACCTAGAGAGCGATGCCCATACTCAGAAGCGCACACTTCGAAGATTGGCCAATCATTTCTTTCAAAGTGGAGGAATTCTGTATAAAAGGGCTCCTGACTTGGGATTACTGCGATGTATCGATGCCAAGGTGGCATCCAGATTGCTCGAGAAAATACATGCCAGAACCTGCGGACCCCACATGAATGGTTTCATTTTGGCCAAAAAGATACTAACAACTGGGTATTTCTGGATGCTTATGGAAACAAACTGTATCAAGTACATTCAAAAGTGTCACCAATACCAGATATATGCTGACATGATATGAGTACCAACCAAGGAACTTAATGCAACAAGTTCACCCTGGCCTTTCTCCGCTTGGGGTATGGATGTCATCGGACCAATCAAACCCGCTGTTCATTATAGTAGCCATCGACTGCTTCACAAAATGGGTTGAACCCGTATCTTACAAAGCTATAACTAATAAGATTGTAATAGATTTTGTTCGGGACCGCATCATTTGTCGATTTGGGGTACCAGAGTCAATCATTACTGACAATGACGCCAATCTCAACAACGATTTGATAAAATCCATGTGTGAGACATTCAAGATCAAACACCGGAACTCTACAGCATACAGGCCGCAAATGAACGGAGCCGTAGAAGCCTCCAACAAGAACATCAAGAAGATATTGCGGAAAATGGTAGACAATTACAAATAATGGCATGAGAAGCTACCATTTTCTTTACTCGGGTATCATACCACAGTTCGTACATCAACTGGGGAAACTCCCTACCTACTGGTTTATGGTACTGAAGTCGTTATTCTCATCGAAGTGGAAATTCCTTCTTTAAGAATCATACAAGAAGCTGAGCTCAACGATGCATAATGGGTACGAAGCCGGTATGAACAACAAGCTCTCATTGATGGAAAAAGAATGAATGCAGTATGTCATGGTCAACTCTACCATAACAGAATAGCAAGAGCTTTCAACAAAAATGTTAGGTCGAGGCAATTCACGCCGGGGCAGTTGGTACTAAAGTGAATCTTCGCACATCAGGATGAAGCAAAGGGGAAATTCTCACCCAACTGGCAGTGCACTTACATGGTTCACCGGGTATTGACAGAAGGAGCACTTATACTTGCAGAGATGGATGGAGAGATTTGGCTAAAACTTATCAATTAAGATGCAGTCAAGAGATACTATGTTTAAGATTATGTTTGCACTTTATATTTGATGTAACTGAACTACGCTTGACCTGATTCGTATTTAAGAGGGGATACGTAGGTAGTCTTGTGGGTTCGGTCATATCACAATAAAATCCTCATTTTCCATATGGTCAGAAATTGGGTCAAGGTCTTGAGTTTGACCGATCTCATCACGTTTGGAACTGCCAAGGAATGTGTTGCCGAAAGTATGCATTTAAACTGGGGCAGAATTTTGAGGAGGAGGTTGCAAGGAGGTTGCAACATTCTGAAGCAAGGAGGTTGCAACATATCAAAATGTGTCACAGTAACTAGTTCATCAAAATCATTTGATCTCGTATGTTATCACATATTTCAAACAACTACATTTCTGCAAATAATTTGACAAATACATGCATGTTTTTCGAAAATTTTGTTTCTATGGCAGCCAAGCGTTACCCAGGGTGACTCAAGCAGGACCTCAAGGCAAAAGGCGAAGCAAGGAAATCGAGAGCATGAACCAACCTTTTCCCCACAAAACTCACGACTTTTCTTTGGATGCAGGCACAATGAACATAATAGGAACGTCCGTAAATATATACACACAAGCTAAGAAATACTTTTTCCTCTCGCACTTAGTCATTGCTTTTTCTCACATAGGGCTAAGCGTTGCCCTCATCATTGCATAAGGCCAAGCATTGCCTTTCCTTGCATGAGGCTAAGCATTGTCTCCATTATTGCATAAGGCTAAGCATTTCCTTTCCTTGCATGAGGCTAAGCATTGTCTCCATTATTGCATAAGGCTAAGCATTGTCTTTCCTTGCCAGAGACTAAACAATGTTTCCTTTACTTGCATGAGGCTAAGCATTGACTCCATTATTGCATAAGGCTAAGCACTGACTTTCCTTGCATGAGACTAAGCACTGTCTCCATTCTTGCATGAGACTAAGCATTGTCTCCACTATTGCATACGGTTGAACATTGCCTTCTTTGCATGAGACTAAGCACTGTCTCCACTATTGCATACGGCTAAACATTCCCTTCTTTGCATGAGACTAAACATTATCTCCATCCTCCGCATGAGACTAAGTACTGTCTCCACATTGCATAAGGCTAAGCATTGCCTTTCTTTGGATGAAACAAAACACTGTCTCCGCTACACTGCATAAGACTAAGCATTATCTCCCTTCTTCATATAGGGCTAAGCACTACCCTCATCTCATACAAGACTAAGCCTTATCTTGTCTCGTCCTCGCATATGACTAAGCATCGCCTGTTTTCTCCATCAAACGGTCGATATCGCCACATCTTTGCATTTCATGGGCTGAAACATCGCCACATTATCCGAAGGCGTCATAGTCCAAACGCACCATCCCCATAGCCTGAAGACACCATTCCATGGCCTAAGGATCTCTCGAAACTACACATAATTATTCAAAGACATCATAGTCCGGAGGCATCATCCTCATAGCCAGAGGACACTATTTCATAGCCTACGAATCCCTTATCATACGCTTCATGGCCCAGGACATCATGGTCTAAGGACATCATCCTAATGGTCCGAAGACAACCCTCATGGTCCGAAGGGAATTTGCATCATGTTTAAAGTTTTGCAGGTGACTCAGGGGGTAACTGTTCTACAAACAGGAGCAATTTTTGCTCCAGTTTCCGTTCACAACGTTCACATCCCTGACTATCTCAAACGTAACCGACGACCAGTAATTGATTACCTTTTGTCCCATAACCGTTCAAACATTTGCCTTATATATCCGTAACATTCAAAACTGCATCCGTAGCTCCACCTGAAATCATCTGTTACTCACGACAATATCGCATCCAGGAGATCCTTTTCGAAACATACAACCACTCTTATATAACAACTACATCCGTTTTGTTCGTCGTTGGATCCAAAACTACACATGGCCTTATTCCCGTAGTACCAGGGATATGTAGGCAACTCAAGAACCAGGGTTCGGCCACCATTTTTTCAAAACACATCATCCATCACCTACTTCGGAATAAATTGGTCATCATTTTCTATACCCGACAATTCTTTCATCATTCCCGGGTAAAGAGGGAAAGTTGTTGATACCCAATTTTGCCCTCATATTTTTATAAATGTCATATATGCTTCAAATATCATTCCTTCACCACCACCAATTTACAAAGAGTCATACAATTATTTTATATAATTTTCCATAATTGTTTAAAAGCTTTAAAATTGATTTTCTTGTATTTAAATTATTTGAATATTTATTAATTACCCATTCAAATTATTTTGTGATGACTTAATCATCAAAATTTATTATTTACACCCACATACATGTTTTAAAACATTTTTACTTCATTTAATATAATTATATTTGTATTTTTGAGCTATTTACATAATATTTGCAATAATAGCCTATATTCTACAAATAATTGTATTTATTATATTATTTATGCCAAAGTAGTATTTTATATTTTTATAATATTGATTTATTATTTTCAAATATTTGTTACAATATAAATATTATTTTTACCATTTAGTAAACGTTTTAATAACTTATTTTTAAATAATTTTAGAGGGTTTCCAGAGCTGGCCCAAAGAGGCCAATTATTTCGGACCAAATTACAGGCCCAAACACTTAGCCCACTCACTTTTCTATTTAGCATCCCAATCAAATGACCCCTTTTAAAACTCGGTCGTGACCCGTTTATCCAACCCGCCCCACCTTCCTTTTAATCTTGGCCGTTGATCTCAAATGATCAACGACCCGAAATAAAACCCTCTCTCCTTATATCCCCCACCCCAAACCCTAGAGACCATTTTCTTTTCCCAGCTGCCCTCACATGCTTTCATCTTCTACAAACCCTAGCTGTCTTACCCCCCAAAAATCTCTCCGAATATGGTTATACTATGGAGTCCTACGATCTACTTACCTTATTTACACTACCCTAGTACTACTCACATACTCTTGATGTTACTTAGTACTCGCCTATTCTTGGCAAATACCAGGCCCTGAGTTATGAACAACCATCCTCAATCTTCGAGACTTAGACGATATTTCGTCTATATACACTCACCACCAGACTCTATGGGTCTGATTCAGTAAGATTTTTTGCCATTTTTGTTCTCCGTTTTAAATTAGGGTTTGTCTGTTTCTTTTTAAATTGATTCTAATCAATTTTTCATGTTATATTTTCCTTATGTATGTTTAACCGACTGGCTTTCCTTGTTTGGGTACTTAATTTTGATGCTATATAAACCCCTCCCCAATTTCCCCTTTGAACGAACCTTAATTACTGAAATTACTACTATTCTCTTATTCTTACTTGTCTTGTACTACTCTGAGGATTAATCTCTTGACCGGCTGAAACCCAAGGCTATCAGAATTTGATTATCGGACCTTTCTCAGTGTGAGCACTGCCTGAGGTTCATTTGAAACCCTTGGGAACTCTGACACACTGAGATTCCTGAGTTATACTATTCGTTTTGCTATTGACATTGGAGTATTGCTAAAATTATTCCTCTTGTTTACTTGTTCATTAATCTATAACTGGTAAGTACCTATGACCCTTGCAATTTCATTCTCTTTTTGTTTGAGTTTTTGTTCTGCATATCTATGTCTTTAAGATTTATTTTTATGAACCAACATGCTATTGTATGCTCTGAAGCTCTTCTTGAGGCTCTACACCTTCTAGCAATCGAATTTGCCTATTTGTTGCCTTGATTCTGTTTTCTTAAAGCCTGTTTATTTTAATGTGCTGCTTATTCTGGGTTTAGCTTCTTGCCTTATTCTATACTCTTGTGAAGAGTCGAATCATGCCCAGAACCTGCTCTAATTCTTGTTGAATTATTCATGCGAAACTTAATGTTCTATAGTGAACTCCTGATTATGTTATTTGCCTAAGCATGCTTTCCTTGCTACTTATGGATTAATGTGTGCCCCCTGCCTTGTCTTGTACCTTTATGATAAATCCATGCATGTGTTTCAGACCTGGTTAAGTCGTTCATGTCCAACCTGCTGATCTCCTGATGTTAAACTGGTTAGCTAAAGCCTGTCTTCATGCCATTTAAGCTCTAATATATGTTTGGAACTTATGTAATCCTGTGTTTTTCAACACTGTCTGGGACCTTAGGAAACCTCATAACCAGTATCTCCTCTCCTATATGACCAACTAGTATCAGGTTCAATACTAGCCTATCTTGATTCTGAAGATTGACATGCTTCTCGTATTATGATTAGTGTTCAGCATGCTAGGATTTCCCTGTTCCATTAAGCAGTCACTTGATCATGAGTTTTGCTCTGTTAAGTTGTTCTTTTCATTGGTTTTCTCTATGAACATTTTATGTGTTGGCTGTACTTTGTTTGCATCTTGCCTAAATCTGATAGACCTTCATCCAAGGTTCCCTAGATTGACTCTAAATCATGCCTCCTTATAGATACTCTTTAGTATGGTTTACTATCCTATGTAGTCAAATACATCACTCTCAAACCTGTCACTGGAACTATGAGCATAAATTGGCCTTATATGTGTCTTGAATGCCTTCCAACTTAGCATGATTCTATTTATATACCTCGACCAGAGTTGCTGTTAGTTTCACTTGTTACTTGTTTGGTCAAGTTTGGCATCCATTTGGGTAAGTAAATTATTTAGTGAGTCTGGAAGGGGGCCATATGTGTTGTTGGACTTGGTCACAGGATTCAGGGGCACTCTAGTTGTTTCCTTGTGAGCCTGTGGTTTGGGCCTGCTGTTGAAGGCTTGGGATATCCCGGGTTGCTTTGTATTGGGACTGTGATTGCCTTAGCGGGATTGTACTTGTTTAGTCTATAGTTTGTCATCTTTAAGTATGTATTATTTCCTTCTGGGCATGTAATAATCTGTAAATCGAATTTTGGGGAGATTAATAAAAGGGGGGTTGGGGTATTCTAATGCTTGCATAAAATGATAGAAAACATGCCTATAGGGTCTATGTGTTCTATTTGATATTTCGTTCTGCATGCCTTATATGTATTTAGTGTGTTGCACACCAATAGAAATCATGCCTATAGGAATCACGCACACACTTCACTTAACTTGTCAAACATGTTGGCTCCAGTAATTGCTACGCTTGTTTCCATGTGCACTACTAAACGCTTTAGATAGCATGCCTATAGGATACAATAACACATGTTTGCTAACGTCCATCTAGATACCATGTCTATAGGGTTTCAAATAATTAATCAATCAACTTCTTCTATTAGTCTTAGCACGTTGCTCCTTTAGATATCATGACTAATCGATTACTTTGTTATTTCATCGCATTGCCATTTATACAACATGCCTATAGGGATAAAGTATATAAAATCAATTTCAGTTGTTAACTGTTAGAAATCCTGCCTATAGGATACTATCACCTGCCTAAGAAGCATGTTTATAAAATCAGTGTTGTAAACCTTGAGTTTTCGAACAGCCTTACTGCCTTATCGCACGAACAATGTAGATGTCATACCTATAGGTTTATAATACCTTTAATCTGCAAATTCGTTAGTTTTAAAGCTACAATGATACATGTACAACGCTTGAAATCAGAATCATATAGAAACTATGCCTATATGACTTAATGACTCTAATGCATCTGAAATTGTCTATTGCCTAACACGAAATCTGGTTGCGTGCTTTCCTGCTTATGTGTGGAGGTTACTTGAACCTTTTATTGCAATTATATGCAGTCCTACTTGTTTTGAATGTGCGACTAGTTTTATCATTTTGAGCAACTTAAGTAAAGTCTAAAACCACCTAAATAGTAGGTCCAAAGCCTCCTGAACCATAGGCATGGGACAGGTAGTGTACGCATAGGATGCGACCTAGATTTGAATTAGAACGCCTTTAAATAACAACTTTAACATAGTAATTGGGTAGCAGGAGATGATAGTCTATGCCCGCTGAATAATATGAGCAACCCCTACCCTAAGAGAGTTGCGAAATATTATTTATGTCGCACGGGGTGATCCTTTAGGCTAAAAAAACATAGGACCCCCTTCCTTTTAAGCTTGTTGTTCACACTTAGTCATAGACCAACCTAGTTGTAGTCTTTATGATCTCTAAAACTTGTATCAATTATTCATATAGTTTAATGATATTTACCCTTACACTGGTTTTTGTTATAATAGGACTTTCAACTTTCATATTTTTCTTTACTTATATGCTCGCCTAGTTTAATCATATAATCGACATAGTGTAAAATTTGGCCGGGAACCATAGTTGTGGACCTCAAAGAGTGCTTAACACCTTCTCTTTGAGGTAATTTGAGCCCTTACCCGATCTTTGGTGGCGTTGACTAGACAAACAGAGTTATTTTAAAATAAGAGCCCTAACGCACCTCAAAATATGTTAGGTGGCGACTCTTCTCTCTTAGCATCCATTTAAAAGAGCTGTCACACGTCAAATCCCGCTTTCACGAGAAAAAGGGGCGCAACCGTGACTATTATTCCTAAGGTCATTTTTGATGGGCGGGCAAAATTTTAGGCGATCCGAGTCTGTGGCCTGGGTCCACGCAGAAGGCATGGGTTATAACACACAAAAATGAGGAATGATCATGGAGGGGAGATGACAATTGTTCCTGAGGTCATTTTTTATGGAAATCAGGTAGAATTTCCGTTTTACGCAGCTAAAATGCCAAAAATGAGGAACGGTCATAGCGGGCGGTGACTATTATTACTTAGGTCATTTTTGTTGGTCCAAAAAAACTTTAGGCGGTCCGATGCGGGCTCCCGGGCCCATGCAAAAAGTGTGGGTAATAGCACACGAATATTTGTGAATCGGGCAAAATTCCCATTTTATGGCCCAAAAATGCCAAACAATGAGGAACATTTATGGCAGGGAGGTGACTAATGTTTCATTGGTCATTACTGATGGGCCAACAAAATTTTAGGAAGTCCGGGTCCGAGCGCCCGAACCCACACGGAAGGTGTGGGGTATAGCGTACGAAAATATGGGAATCAGGCGGAATTCCGGTTTATGGCCCTAAAATTTCAAAAAATGAGGAACGGTCATGGGGGGAGGTGACTATTGTTCCTTAGCTCATTTTGATAGTCCGATAAAACTTTATGTAGTCCAGGTCCGGTGGCCCGGTGTCACCCGGAAGGCATGGGCTATAGTACATGAAAATATCAGAATCGGGCGGAATTCCAGTTTTATGGCCCTAAAATGCAAAAATATTAAGAACGGTCATGGCGGGGTGGTGACTATTTCTACTTAGGACGTGTTTTATGGTCCGAAAACATTTAAGGTGCTCCGAGTCCGGGTGCTCGGACCCATGCGGAAGGTGTGGGCTATAGCACACGAAAATGTGGGAATCGATCAGAATTCCTGTTTTATGACCCAAAAAATACCAAAAACCAAAACAATTGTCATGGCAGAGTGGTGAATAATGTTCCTTAGGTCATTTTTGAAGGGACAACAAAATTTTTAGGAGGTCCAGGTTCGGGTGCCGGAACCCACGCGGAAGGCGTGGGCTATAGCACACGAAAATCTAAGAATCGGGTGGAATTCCAGTTATATGGCCCTAAAACGCCAAAATATCAGGAACTCTCATGGCAGGTAGTTGACTATTATTCCTTAGGTCATTTTTGGTGGTGCAGAAAATTTTTAGGCTGTACAAGTCTGGTGGCCGGGCCACACGGAAGGCGTGGGCAAATAACACACAAAATATGGGAATCAGACGGAATTTCAGTTTTATAGCCCTAAAATGCCAAAAATGAAGAACGATCATGGTGGGGTGGTAAATATTTCTACTAAAGTCATTTTTGATGGTCAGGGAAATCTTTAGGTGGTCCGGTTCGATTGCCCGGGCTTATGCGGAAGGCGTGGGCTATAACACATGAAAATCTGGGGATCGGGTATAATTCCTATTTTATGGCCCTAAAATGCCAAAAATTGAGGAACAGTCATGGCGGGGCAGTGACTAGTGTTCCTTAGGTCATCTTTTATGGGCCGAAAAAATTTTAAGCGGTCCAAGTACTGGGGACTGGACCCACGTGGAAGGCGTGGGCTACATAGCCCACGAAAATCTAGGAATCGGGCCGAATTACTTTTTTATGGCCCTAAATCGCCAAAAAATGAGGAACGGTCATGATGGAGCGGTGACTAATACTAGGTCATATTTGATGTTCCGAAAAAATATTATGTGGTCCAGGTCCGGGCAACCGGGCCCACGCAAAAGGCCTGGGCTATAGCACACGAATATTTTGGAAACGGGAAAAATTCTCATTTTATGTCCCTAAAACGCAAAGAATTGAGGAACGTTCGTGGAGGGGCGATGGCTAATGTTCCCTAGGTCATTTTCTATGGGTCGACAACATTTTAGGCGGTCTGGCTCTAGTGGCCCGGATCCACGTGGAAGGCTTGGGCTATAGAACACAAATATCTAAAAATCTGGCGAAGTTCAATTTTTATGGCCCTAAAACGCCAAAAATGAGGAACAGTTATGGCGGGCTATGACTATTATTCCTTAGGTTCTTTTTGAGGGGCATGTAAAATTTTAGGTAGTCCAGGTCCGGTGGCCGGGGCCCACGCTGAAGGCATGTGCTATGGCACACAAAAATCTAAAAATCGGGCGAAATTCAAGTTTTATGGTCCTAAAAGGCCACAAATAAGGAACGGTCATGGCGAGGCGGTGACTATTGTTCCTTAAGTCATTTCTGATGGTCCGAAAAACATTTTAGCGCTCTGAGTCTGGTGGTTGGGCCCACGTGGAAGGCATGAGCTATAACACACGAAAATGTGAAAATCGGGCAAAATTTCAGTTTTATGGCCCTAAAATACAAAAAATCGAGAAACGGTCATGACAACTTCCCCTGTAGTTGGGGGCGGGGGTTACTAGGAAGGATCAAACCATGGGAACGAGTGACTATTGTTACTTCGATCACTTTTTATGGTCTGAAAAAATTTTAGGCCAACCAGATCTGGTGGTCCGGGCCCATGCAGAAGGCATAGGCTATAGGACATGAAAATCTTGAATCGGGCCGAATTCTTGTTTTATGGCCCTAAAATGTCAAAAAATAAGGAACAGTCAAGGTTGGGCGATGACTAATGTTTAGGTCATTTTTGATGGTCCGGAAAAACTTTAGGCGCTCCGAGCCTACGTTGAAGGCGTGGGCTATCGCACACGAAAATTTGAAAATCGGGCGGAATTCCCATTTTGAGACCCTAAAACGCAAAAAAGAATAATGAGAAATGGTCATAGAGGGACGGTGACTAACGTTCCTTAGATCATTATTGATGGGTGTGGGCTATAGCACACAAAAATCTAAGAATCGGGCGAAATTGAATTTTTATGGTCCTAAAATGCCAAAGAATAAGGAACAGTCATGGAGGGTTGCGACTATTATTCCTTAGGTTGTTTTTGATGGGCATGCAAAATATTAGGCGGTCCGGGTACGGTGACGCGGGCCCACACGGAAGGCGTGTGCTATAGCACACAAAAACCATGGAATCGGGCGGAATTCAAGTTTTATGACCCTATAATGCCAAAAATAAGGAACGGTCATGGCGAAGCTGTGACTATTGTTCCTTAGGTCATTTTTATGATCCGAAAAATTTTAGGCGGTCCGAGTCCGTTGGCCTGGGTCCACGCGGAAGGCTCGAGCTTTATCACACGAAAATATGAGAATTAGGCGGATTCCAATTTTAAGGCCCTAAAACACCAAAACCCGAGAAACGGTCTTAGCAGGGCGGTGAATATTGTTACTTAGGTCATTTTTTATGGTCCGAAAAAATTTAAGGCGGTCCAGGTTTGGTGGCCTAGGCCCATGCGGAAGGCATGGGAGATAGGACACGATAATCTATGAATCGGGCCGAATGCCCGTTTTATGGCCTAAAAATCCAAAAAACAAGGAACAAGCATGGCGGGGGGTGACTAATGTTCCATAGGTCATTTTTGATGGTCCGAACAAATTTTAGGCGCTCCGGGACTAATGTTCCTAAAATGTAAAAAAAAATAAGAAACGATCATGGCGGGCGGTGAAAAATGTTCCTCAAGTCATTATTGATGGGCCGGCAAAATTTAAGGCAGTCTGAGTGCGAGCGCCCGAACCCTCGCGGAAGGTGTGGGCTATTAAGCACGAAAATTTCAAAATCGGGCGGTATTCCAGTAATATGGCCCTAAAATGCCAAAAGACGAGGAACGATCATGGCGGGGCGGTGACTATTGTTCTTTATGTCATTTTTCATGGCCTGGGCCCATGTGGAAGGCGTGGGCTATAACACACGAATATATGGGAATGGGGTAGAATTCCAGTTTTATGGCCCTAAAATGCCAAACAATTAAGAATGGTCATAGTAGGGCGGTGAATTCTTTTGCTACTTAGGTCATTTTTGATGGTTCGTGAAAATTTTAGGTGGTTCGATTCCGGTTTCCTGAGCTCATACAGAAGGCGTGGGCTATAGCATACGAAAATCTGGGAATCGGACCGAATTCCCATTTTATGGCCCTGAAATGCCAAAAAATAAAACACGGTCATGGTGGGGTGGTGACTAATGTTCCTTAGGATGTTGTTTATGCACCTGCATTATTTTTGGTGGTCTGGGTCCAGACGCCCGGACCCACGCGGAAGGCGTGGGCTATAGTACACGAAAATATGGAAATCGGGTGGAATTTCGATTTTATCGCACTAAAATGCCAAAAAATAAGGAACGGTCATGGCAGGCGGTGACCATTGTTCCTAAGGTCGTTTTTGATGTTCTGGAAAAATTTTAGGCGGACCGGGTCTGGTGGGCTGGGCGCACGTGGAAGGCGTGGGCTATAACATACGAAAATCTGGGAATCCGGCAGAATTCTCATTTTATGGCCCTAAAACACAAAAAAATGAGGAACGGTCTCAGCGGTCGGTGACTATTGTTCCTTAGGTCATTTTTGTTGGTCCGGAAAATTTTTAGGCAGGATCCAGATCCGGTATCTTGAGCCCATGCGGAAGGCGTGACACACGAAAATTTGGGAATCTAGCCGAATTCTCGTTTTATAGCCTTAAAATGAGGCATGGTCATGACGGGGCGGTGACTAATGTTCCTTAGGACATTTTTGATGGTCATAAAAACTTTTGCATGATCTGGGTCTAGGCACCTGGGCCCACGCGGAAGGGGTGGGATATATGACACGAAAATTTTGAAATCGGGCGGAATTCAAGTTTTATTGTCCTAAACTGCCAAAACCAGGGAACGACCATCATAGAGGGGTGACTAATGTTACTTAGTTCATTTTGGATTGTTCGAAAAACTTTTACGCGATCCGGGTCCTGGCACCCGGGCCCACGCGGAAGGCGTGGACTATATCACTCAAAAATCTGGGAATCGGGCAGAATTCCAGTTTTACGACTCTAAAACGCTAAAAAACAAGGAACGGTCATGGCGGGGTAGTTTCTATTGTTCCTTTGGTCATTTATGATAGTCGGGAAATATTTTAGGTAGTCCGAGTTCAATGGCCCGGGCCCACGAGGAAGTTGTGGGCTATAGCACATGAAAATATGGGAATCGGTCGAAATTCTAATTTTATGGCCCTAAAATGCCAGAATATGAGGAACGGTCATGTAAGGGCGGTGACTATTGTTCCTTCGGTCATTTTTGATGGTCCAGGAAAGATTTAGGCTGGCGGAAGACGTGGGCTAACGAAAATATGGGAATTTTGTGGAATTCCTGTTTTATGGCCCTAAAGCGCCAAAAATGAGAAACGGTCATGGAGCGGCGGTGACTAATGTTCCTTAGGGCATCTATGATGAGTCGGAAAATTTTTAGGCATTACGGGTCCAGGCGCCCGGACTCTGCCGGAAGGCATGGGCTATAGCACACGAAAATATGAGAATCAGACGGAATTCCGATTTCATGGCCTTAAAATGCCACAAAATGAGGAACGGTCATGGCAGGCGGTTATTATTGTTCCTTACGTCATTTTTTATCGTCCAGAAAAATTTAGGCGGTATGAGTCCGGTGACTTGCGCCCACGCGGAAGGAGTGGGATATAGCATACGAAAATCTGGAAATCGGGCTGAATTCTAGTTTTGTGGACCTAAAATGCCAAAAAGTGAGGAACGGTCATGGCGGGGCGGTGACTAATGTTCCTTAGTCATTTTAGATGGTCCAGGATAGTTTTAGGCGGTCCGAATCTGGTGGCCCGTTCCAATGCGGAAGGCATGTGCTATAGCAAAAATCTGGGAATCGGGTTAAAATCCCACTTTATGGCCCTTAAATGCCAAAATATGAAGAACGGTTAGGGTGGGGCGGTGACTAATGTTTCTTAGGTCATGTTTGATGTTTCAAAAAAATATTATGTGGTCCATGTCCGGGCAATCGGGCCCACGCGGAAGACGTGGGCTATAGCACATGAAAAGTTTGGAATCGGGAAAAATTCTCATTTTATGTCCCTAAAACACAAAATATTGAGGAACGTTCGTGGCGGGGTGATGGCTAATGTTCCCTAGGTCATTTTCTATAGGTCGTCAACATTTTAGGCGGTCTGGCTCTAGTGGCCCGGACCCACGTGGAAGGCTTGGGCTATAGGACACAAAAATCTAAGAATCAGGCGGAATTCAATTTTTATGGCCCTAAAACACCAAAAATGAGGAACAGTCACGGCGGGCTATGACTACTGTTCCTTAGGTAGTTTTTTGATGGGCAGGTAAAAGTTTAAGTAGACCAGGTCCGGTGGCCGAGGGCCATGCAGAAAGCATGTGCTATAGCACAAAAAATAAAAAATCGGACATAATTCAAATTTTATGGTCCTAAAAGGCCAAAAATAAGAAACGGTCATGGCGAGGCGGTGATTATTATTATTCCTTAGGTTATTTCTGATGGTCCGGAAAATGTTTTGGCGCGCCGAATCTGGTGGCTGGGCCCACGCGGAAGGCGTGAACTATAACATACGAAAATATGAAAATTGGGCGAAATTTCAGTTTTATGGCC
The DNA here is from genome assembly GCF_000390325.3 of Nicotiana tomentosiformis. Lineage (NCBI taxonomy): Eukaryota > Viridiplantae > Streptophyta > Magnoliopsida > Solanales > Solanaceae > Nicotiana > Nicotiana tomentosiformis. The sequence goes on along the minus strand of NC_090822.1, from coordinate 344,662 downwards.
CTAAAATACAAAGAATCGAGGAACGGTCATGGCAACTTCCCTTATAGTTGGGGGCGGGGGGTACTGGGAAGGATCGAACCATGGGAACGAGTAACTATTGTTACTTCGGTCAATTTTTATGGTCTGGAAAAATTTTAGGCGAACCAGATCTGGTGGCCCGGACCCAGGCATGGACTATAGGACACGAAAATCTTGAATCGGGGGCCGAATTCTTGTTTTATGGCCCTAAAATGCCAAACAAATAAGGAACAGTCAAGGCTGGGCGATGACTAATGTTCCATAGATCGTTTTTTATGGTCCGAAAAAATTTTAGGCGCTCCAAGCCTACGTGGAAGGCGGGGGCTATAGCACACAAAAATTTGAGAATCGGGCAGAATTCCCATTTTATGACCCTAAAACGCACAAAAGAATAATGAGAAACGGTCATAGAGGGATAGAGACTAATGTTCCTTAGGTCATTATTGAATGGCCGGTGAAATATTAGGCAGTACGTGTCCGAGCGGCCGGAGCCACGCGGACGGCGTGAGCTATAGCACACAAAAATCTAAGAATCAGGTGAAATTAAATTTTTATGGCCCTAAAATGCCAAAGAATAAGGAACAGTCATGGCGGGCTGCGACTATTATTCCTTAGGTTATTTTTTATGGGCATGCAAAATATTAGGCGGTCCGGGTACTGTGGCGCGGGCCCACGCAGAAGGCGTGTGCTATAGCACACAAAAATTAGGAAATCAGGCGGAATTCAAGTTTTATGACCCTATAATGGCAAAAATAAGGAACGGTCATGGCGAGGCGGTGAATATTGTTCCTTAGGTCATTTGTTATGGTCTGAAAAATTTTAGGCGGCCCGAGTCCGTATGCCTGGGTCCACGCGGAAAGCTCGAGCTTTATTACACGAAAATATGAGAAATAGCGGAATTCCAATTTTAAGGCCCTAAAACACCAAAAATCGAGAAACGATTTTGGCAGGGTGGTGACTATTGTTACGTAGGTCATTTTTTATGGTCCGAAAAAATTTAAGGCGGTCCAGGTTCATTGGCCTAGGCCCATGCGGAAGGCATGGGCTATAGGACAGGATAATCTATGAATCGGGCTGAATGCCGTTTTATGGCCTAAAAAGCCAAAAAACAAGGAACAAGCATGGTGGGGGGTGACTAATGTTCCATAGGTCGTTTTTGATGGTCCGAACAAATTTTAGGCGCTCCGGGACTAATGTTCCTAAAACATAAAAAAAACAAGGAACAATAATGGAGGGGCGGTGACAAATGTTCCTCAAGTCATTATTGATGGGCCGGCAAAATATAAGGCAGTCCGAGTCCGAGCGCCCGGACCACCGCGGAAGGTGTGGGCTATTATGCACGAAAATTTCAGAATCGGGCGGTATTCCAGTTATATGGCCCAAAAATGCCAAAAGACGAGGAACGATCATGGTGGGGAGGTGACTACAGTTCCTTATGTCATTTTTCATGTCCCGGGCCCACGCGGAAGTCGTGGGCTATAGCACATGAATATATGGGAATGGAGCAGAATTCCAGTTTTATGGCCCTAAAAACTCAAAAAAATAAGAATGGTCATGGCAGGGCGGTGACTTCTTTTACTACTTAGGTCATTTTTTAGGGTTCTTGAAAATTTTAGGTGGTTCGGGTCCGGTTTCCCAAGCCCATGCAGAAAGCGTGGGCTATAACATACAAAAATCTGGAAATCGGGCCGAATTCCCATTTTCTGGCCCTAAAATGCCAAACAGTAAACAACGGTCATGGTGGAATTGCACACGAAAGGCGTGGGCTATTGCACACAAAAATATGGGAATCGGGTGGAATTCCGATTTTATGGCACTAAAATGACAAAAAAATAAGGAACGGTTATGGAAAGCGGTAATTATTGTTCCTAAGGTCGTTTTTGATGGTTTGGAAAATTTTAGGCGGTCCGGGTCCGGTGGCATGGGCGCACATGGAAGGCGTGGGCTATAGCATACGAAAATCTGGGAATCCGGCTGAATTCTCATTTTATGGCCCTAAAACGTCAAAAAATGAGGAACGGTCATAGCAGGTCGGTGACTATTGTTCCTTAGGTCATTTTTGTTGGTCCGGAAAATTTTTAGGCAGGATCTAGATCCGAAATCTTGAGCCCATGCGGAAGGCGTGGCACATGAAAATCTGGGAATCGGGCTGAATTCTCGCTTTATAGCCCTAAAATGCCAAAATTTAGGCATGGTCATGACGGGGCAGTGACTAATGTTCCTTAGGATATTTTTTATGGTTATAACAACTTTTACGAGATCCGGGTCTAGGCACCTGGGCCCGCGCGGAAGGCGTGGGATATATGACACGAAAATTTCAGAATCGAGCGGAATTCAAGTTTTATTGTCCTAAAATGACAAAACTAAGGAACGACCACGATAGAGGGGTGACTAATATTCCTTAGGTCATTTTTGATGGTCCGAAAACCTTTTACGTGATCCGGGTCCTGGCACCTGGGCCCACGCGGAAGGCGTGGATTATATCACTCGAAAATCTAGAAATCGGCCGGAACTAAAGAAAAAGGAACGATCATGACGGGGCAGTGACTATTATTCGTTAGTTCATTTTTGATGGTCGGGAAATATTTTAGGCAGTCCGAGTTCAATGGCTCGGTCCACGAGGAAGTTGTGGGCTATAGCACACGAAAATATGAGAATCAGTCGGAATTCTAATTTTATGGCCCTAAAATGCCAAAATATGATGAACGGTCATGTAAGGGCGGTGACTATTGTTCCTTTGGTCATTTTTGATGGTCCAGAAAAGATTTAGGATGTTCGGGTCTGGGCTCCTTGGCCCATGCGGAAGACGTGAGCTAACGAAAATATGGAAATTCGGTGGAATTCCTGTTTTATGACCCTAAAGCGCCAAAAATGAGGAACGCTCATGGTGCGGCGGTGACTAATGTTCCTTCGGTCATCTATGATAGACCGAAAAGTTTTTAGGCATTACGGGTCCAGGCGCCAGGACCCTGCCGGAAAGCGTGGGCTATAGCACACGAAAATCTAGGAATCAGGTGGAATTCCGATTTTATGACCTTAAAATGCCACAAAATGAGGAACGGCCATGGAGGGCCGTTATAATTGTTCCTTACGTCATTTTTTATGGTCCAGAAAAATTTAAGCGGTATGAGTCCGGTGACTTGCGCCCACGCGGAAGGAGTGGGTTATAGCATACGAAAATCTGGAAATCGGGCCGAATTCCAGTTTTGTGGCCATAAAATGCCAAAAAGATGAACGGTCATGGCGGGATGGTGACTAATGTTCCTTAGGTCATTTTAGATGGTCCGGATAGTTTTAGGCGGTCCGAATCTGGTGGCCCGTGCCAATGCGGAAGGCGTGGGCTATAGCAAAAACCTTGGAATCGGGCTGAATTCCCACTTTATGGCCCTTAAATGCCAAAAAATGAAGAACGGTTATGGTGGGGCGGTGACTAATGTTCCTTATGTCATTTTTAATTAGCCTTCAAAATTTTAGGTGGTCCGGGTCCAAGCGATCATACCCACACGGAAGGTCGGGGCAATAACATATGAAAATCTAGGAATCGGGTGGAATTCAAATTTCATGATCCTCAAATGCCAAAAAATGAGGAACGGCCATGAGAGGGCAGTGAATGTTGTTCCTTAGTTTGTTTTTGATGGGGATGCAAAATTTTAGGCGGTCCGGGTCCTGTGGCTCTGGCCCACGCGGAAGGCGTGGGCTATATTATACAAAAATTTGAAAATCGGGCGGAATTCAAGTTCTATGGCGCTAAAACGCCCAAAAACGAGGAACGTTCACGGCGGAGCGGTGACTATTGTTCCTTAGGTCATTTTTATGGTCCAAAAAAATTTAATGCGGTCTGGTCCGGTGGCCCAGGCCCATGCATAAGGTGTAGGTTATAGCACATGAAAATCTGGGAATTCGGGCGAATTCTTCTTTTACATCCTTAAAACCCCCAAAATTTGAGGAATGATCAAGGAAGGGCGGTGAATAATGTTCCTTAGGTCATTTTATATGGGCCAAAATAACTTTAGGCGGTTTGGTTGCGGTGGCCCAATCCCACGCGAAACGTGGGCTATAAGCACACAAAAAATTGAGAATAGGTAAGAATTCAAGTTTTATGGCCCTAAAATGCCAAAACATAAGGAACGGTCATGGAGGGCGGTGACTATTATTCGTTAGGTCATTTTTTACGGTTCAAAATTTTTTTAAGCGATCCAGGTCCGATGGACAAGGCCCACGCGGAACGCATGGCTATAGCATACGAAAATATGGGAATCGGGCGGAATTTCAGTTTTATGGCTCTAAAATGCCAAAAACAAGGAACGGTCATCGCGGGATGGTGACTATTGTTCCTTAGGTAGTATTTGATGGTCTAAAAATTTTTTATGCAGTCCAAATCTAGTGAGCTGGGCCCATGTGAAAGGCGTGGGCTATAGCACATGAAAATTTGGGAATCAGGCCAAATTCCTGTTTTATGGCCCCAAAATGCCAGAAAACGAATAATGGTCATGGCGGGGTAGTGACTACTATTCCTTAGGTCGTTTCTGATGGTCCGTTAAACTTTTTGGCAGTCCGGATCCGGGCACCCGGGCCCACCTGAAACGTGTGGGCAACAACACACGAAAATCTATGAATCGGGCGAAATTCAAGTTTTATGACCCTATAAGGCCAAAAAATGAGAAATAATCATGGCGGGGCAGTGACTATTGTTCCTTAGGTCATTTTTTATGGGCCGAAAAACTTTTAGGCGGTCCGAGTCCAGTGGCCTGGGCCTACGCGAAAGACGTGAGCTATAGCACACAAAAATCTGAGAATGGGACGGAACTCAAGTTTTATGGATCTAAAACGCAAAATATATCATAGCGGGGTGGTGACATTTGTTCCTTAGGTCCTTTTAGATAGTTCAAAAAACTTTTAGGCGGCCCGAGTCCTGTGGCCCAGGCCCATGCGAAAGGCGTGGCCTGTAGCACTCGAAAATTTGAAAATCGGACGGAATTCCCGTTTTATGGCCCTAAAATGCCAAAATATGAGGAAAAGTTTAGGCGGACAGTGACTATTGTTCCTTAGGTCGTGTTGGATGGGCAAGCAAAATTTTAGGCAGTCCCGATCAGGTGGATCGGGCCCACGTGAAAGGCGTGTGCTATAGCACACAAAACCCTAAGAATCTGTCGGAATTCAGATTTTGTGGCCTGAAAATGTCAAAAAGCAAGGAACGTTCATGGCGAGGCAGTGAATATTGTTCCTTAGGTCATTTTTGATGGTACAAAAAACTTTTAGGCAGTCCAAGTCTTGTGGCCCAGGCCGACGCGGAAGGCGTGGGTTGTAGCACTTAAATATATGGGAATCAGGCGGAATTTTTATTTTATAACCCTAAAATGCCAAAAATGAGGAATGGTCATGACGGGGCAGTGACTAATGTTCTTTAAGTCATTTTTTATAGTCGAACAATTTTGAGGCGGCCCAGGTCCAGAAAACCGGGCCCACGCGGAAGGCGTGGATTATAACACACGAAAATCTGGGAATAAGGGCAGAATTCCCATTTTATGGCCCTAAAACGTCAAAAAACAAGGAGCGTTCATGGCGGGGCAGTGAAAAATGTTCCTTAGGTTATTTTTGAGGGGTCGGTAAAATTGTTGGCAGTCCGGGCAAACGCGTGGGCTATAGCGCACAAAAATCTAAGAATCCGGCGTAATTCAAGTTTTATGGCCCTAAAACGCCAAAAAATGAGGAACAATCATGGCGGGCGGTGACTATTGTTCCTTCGGTCTAGAAAAATTATAGGCAGCACACGAACATTCGGGAATCGGGCTGAATTCCAGTTTTATGGCTTTAAAATGCCAAACAATATGGAATAGTCATGGTGGGGGGTGACTATTATAGGCAGACCAGGACGGGTGGCCCGGGCCCGTGTAGTAGGCGTGAGCTATAGCATACAAAATTCTGAGAATCGAGCGCAATTCAAGTTTCATGGCCTTAAAACACCAAAACATAAGGAACGATCATAGATGGGTGGTAACTATTGTTCATTTGGTCATTTTTGATGGTTCGAAAATATTTTAGGTGGTTCAGGTCCGGTGGCCCTGGCCCACAAGGAAGTCATGGGGTATAGAACACGAAAATATGGGAATCGGTCGAAATTCTAGTTTTATGGCCCTAAAACGGCAAAAAATGAGGAATGGTCATGGCAGGGCGGTGACTAATGTTTCTTAGGTCATTTAGGATGGGCAGGCAAAATTTTAGGCGGACCGGGTCTGGGTGCCCTGAGCCACGCGGAAGGCGTAGGCTATAGCACACGCAAATCTAGGAATCGAGCGAAATTCCGATTTTATGGACCTAAATTCCAAAAAATGAGGAACGGTCATGGCGGGGCGGTGACTATTGGTCCATAGGTCGATTTTTATGGGTTAGCAAAATCTTAAGAGGTCTGGGTTCAATGGGTCGGGCCCATGCAAAAGGTGTGAGCTATAGCACATGAAAATCGGTGAATCTAGCCGAATTCCCGTTTTATGGCCCTAAAACGTCAAAATCGAGAAAAGGTCATAGAGGGGCAGTGACTAATGTTCCTTAGGTCATTTTTTTATGGTCAAACAATTTTTAGGTAGTCCGGGTCTGGACGCCCAGGGCCACGCGGAAGGCGTTGGTTATAGCACTCAAACAACTGAGAATCGGGCGTAATTTAACTTGTATGGCCCTAAAACGCCCAAACGGAAGGAACGGTCATGGTAGAGTGGTGATTATTGTTCGTTAGGCCGTTCTTTATGGTTCAGAAAAAATTTAGACGGTCCAAGTCCGATGGCCTGGGCCCACTCGGAAGCACACGAAAATATGGAAATCTGACGGAATTCCAGTTTAATGGCCCGAAAATGCCAAAAAACGAGAAACGGTCATCGCGAGGTGGTGACTATTGTTTCTTAGATAGTTTTTGATAGTCCAAAAAAATTTTACGTAGTCCGGGTCTGGTGGCCCGAGCCCATGCGGAAGGCGTGGGCTATATAGCACACGAAAATCTGGGAATCGGGACGAATTCCCGTTTTATGACCCTAAAACACAATAAAACAGGGAACGGTCATGGCATAGCGGTGAATAATTCTCCTTAGGTCATTTCTGATGGTCCGGAAAAATTTTATGTTGTCCATGTTCGGACGCCTTGGCCAACCCATAAGGTGTGGGTTATAGCACACGAAAATCTGAGAATCGGGCGGAATTCAAGTTTTATGGCCCAAAAACACCAAACAATGAGGAACAATCATGGAAGGGTAGTGACTATTATTTCTTAGGTCATTTTTGATGGGCCGGCAATATTTTAGGCAGACCGGGTCTGGTGGCCTGGGCCCACATGAAAGGCGTGAGCTATAGCTCACAAAAATCTTAGAATCGGGCGGAACTGAAGTTTTATGGGCCAAAAACCCCCAAACAACAAAGAACGGATATGGAAGGGGTGACTATTGTTCCTTAGGTCATTTTTGATGGTCCTAAAATATTTTAGGCGGTCCGAATCCAGTGGCCTGGGCCCACGCAGAAGGCGTGGGCTATAGCACACGAAAATATAGGAATTAGGCGAAATTCCATTTTTATGGCCCTAAAACACCAAAAAAAGAGGAACAGTCCTGGCGGGGTGGTGACTATTATTCCTTAGGTCATTTTTCAAGGTCCGAAAAATTATTAGGCGGTCCGAGTCATGTGGTTCGGGCCCATGCGGGATGAATTCTCATTTAATAGCCCTACAACGCCAAAAATGAGAAACGATCATGGCAGGGCGGTGACTAATGTTCTTTAGGTCATTTTTGATGGTCCGAAAAAATTTTAGGTTGTCCGATTCCGGCAGCCCGGGCCCATGCGGAAGGTGTGAGCACATGAAAATCTGAAAATTGGGCCGAATTCCAGTTTTATGGCCCTAAAATGCACAAAAATAAGGAATGGTCATGGAGGGGCGGTGACTATTGTTCCTTAGGTCGTTTTGGATGGTCTGGAAAAATTTTAGGCGGTCTGCTCCGTTGAACCGGGCCCACGTGGAAGGTGTGCACTATAGTACATAAAAATCTGAAAATCGGGCCGAATTCCCATTTTATGACCTGGAAATGCCAAAAATGAGAAACGGTCATGGCGGGGATATGACTAGTGTTTCTTAGGTTGTTTATAATAGTTCGGAAAATTTTAGGTAGTCCGGGTCTGGGCTCCCGGGCCCACGCGGAAGGCGTGTGCTATAGCATACAAACATCTGGGAATCGGACCTAATTCCAGTTTTATGGCCCTAAAACGTCAAAAAATGAGGAACTGTCATGGCAAGATGGTTCAGAAAAATTTTAGGCAATACGGGTCCGGGTCTGTTGGACCGGGCCCACGCGGAAGGCGTGCGCATGGTACATGAAAATCTGGAAATCGGGCAGAATTCTCATTTTATGACCCTGAAATACCAAAAGTAAGAAACGGTCATGGCGGACCTGTGACTAGTGTTTCTTAGGTCATTTTTTATGGTTCGAAAAAATTTTAGGTTGTCCGGGTTTGGGCTCCCGACCCCACGCGAAAGGCGTGGGCAATAGCACACAAAAATCTGGGTATCGGGCGGATCCCGTTTTATGGCCCTCAAATGCCAAGAAATGAGGAACGGTTATGGCGGGGCAGTGACTAATGTTCCTTAGGTCATTTTTTATGGGCCGAAAAAATCTTAGGTGGTTCGTGTCCAGCCGCCCTTACCCACACATAAAGCGTGGGATATAGCACACAAAAATATTGTAATCCTGCAGAATTCCTGTTTTACGACCTGAAATGCCAAAACATGAGGAACGGTAATGGAGGGGGTGACTAATATTCATTAGGTTATTTTTTATGGTCCGGAAAAAATTTAGACGGTCCGTGTCCGAGTGACCTGGACCACGCGGAAGGAGTGGGCTATAGCACACAAAAATTTGAAAATGGGACAGAATTCATGCTTTATGGCCCTAAAATGCTGGCAGGGCTATGCAGAAGGCATGGGCTATATACACGAAAATCTGGGAATTGGGCGAAATTCCCGTTTTATCACCCTAAAACACCAAAAAATGAGGAACGGTCATGGCGGAGCAGCGTATAACGTTCCTCAAGTCATTTTTGATGGGCCGGCAAAATTTTAGGCATTCTAGGTCTGGGCGCCCAAACACACTCCGAAGGCGTGGGCTATAAGCACACGCAAGTCTCAAAATCAGGCGGAATTCAAGTTTTATGTCCCTAAATTGCCAAAATGCAAGGAACAGACACGGCGGGGAGGTGATTATTGTTCTTTAGGTCATTTTTTATGGGCCGGAAAAATTATATGCGGTCTAGTGGCCTCGGCCCACGGGGAAGGCATGGGCTATTGCACACAAAAATAAGAGAATCAGGCGAAATTCAAGTTTTATGGCGCTGACAAGCCAAAAAATGAGGAACGATCATGGTGGGGTAGTGACTATTGTTCCACAGGTCATTTTCGATTGTCCGAAAAAATTTTAAGCGGATCATGTACGGTGGCCCGAGCCCACGCCATACTTAAATCTGGGAATCGGGCCGAATTCCAGTTTTATGGTCCTAAAATGCTAAAATTGAGGAGAGATCATGGAAGGGGGAGACTATTATTCCTTATGCAGTTTTTTATGGTCCGGAAAAATTTTAGGTGGTCCGGATCCGGTGGACCGGGCCCACGCAAAAGGTGTGTGCTATACCTCACGAAAATCTGGGAATCGGTTCGGATTCTAATTTTATGGACCTAAAACGACAATAAATGAGGAACGGTCATGGCGAGGCAGTGACTAATGTTCCTTAAGTCATTTTTTATGGTCCCGATAAATATTAGGTGGTCCGGGTCCGGCCGCTCAAGCCCACGCGGAAGGTCGTGGGTGCACACAAAAATCTGGGTATCGGGCGGATTCTCATTTTATGGCATTAAAATGCCAAAAAATGAGGAACGACTATGGTGGGACGCTGAATAATTTTCCTATGCTTATGTTTGATGGGTCAGCAAATTTTTAGGCGGTCCGAGTCCAGGCGCCTGGACCCATTCCGAAGGTGTGGGCTATAGCACATGAAATTCTTGGAATCGGGCGAAATTCCAATTTATGACCTTAAAACACTGAGAAATGAGGAACGGTCATGACGGGGAGGTGAATAATCCTCCTAAGGTCTTTTTTTATGGTCCGGGAAAATTTTAAGCGGTTTGAGTCCTGACGTTCGGGCCCACGTGGAAGGCATGGGCTATAGCACATAAAAATCTGGGAATCGGACGGAATTCTAGTTTTATGTCCCTGAAATGCCAAATAACAAGGAACAGTCATGGCCGGGAGGTGACTAATGTTCCTTATGTCATTTTTGACGGCCCGTCAAAATTTTAGGCGGTCCGAATTCGGACTCCTGGACCCACGTGGAAGGCGTGGGCTATAGCACACAAAAATATGGAAATTAGGCAAAATTCAAATTTTATTACTTTAAAATGCCAAAATGCGAGGATCGGTCATGGAGGGTCGGTGACTATTGTTCCTTAGACAGTCGGGATCACGAGGCCCAAGCCCATGCGGAAGGCATAAGAATCAGGCCGAATTTCCGTTTTATGGCCAAAAAACGAGGAACGGTCTTGGAAGGGAAGTGACTAATGTTCCTTAGGTTATTTTTTATGGTCCGGAAAAATTTTAGGCAGTCTGAGTCTAATGGTCCAGGCCCAAGCAAAAGATGTGGGCTATAGCACACTAAAACCTAAGAATCGGGTGGAATTCAAGTTTTATGGCCCTAAAATGTCAAAACACGAGGAACGGTCATGGTGGGGCGGTGAATATTTTTCCTTAAATAGTTTTTGATGGTCCAGTAAAATTATAGGCGGTCTAGGTCTAATGGCCCGAGCCCATACCGAAGGCGTGGGCTATAGCACACGAAAAACTCGGAATCGGGCCGAATTCCAGTTTTATGTCCCTAAAATACCAAAAACTGATGAACGATCATGGTAGGGCGGTGACTATTGTTCCATAGGTCATCTTCTATAGTCTGGAAAAATATTAGGTGATCCGGGTCCGGTGGCCCGGGCCCACATGCAAGCCTTGGACTATAGCACACGAAAATCTTGGAATCGAGCCGAATTCCAGTTTTAGGGCCCCAAAATGCCAAAAGAGAGGAACGGTCGTGGCGAGGCGGTGAATATTGTTCCTTAGGTCATTTTTGATGGTCCGAAAATTTTTTAGGCAGTTCGGGTCCGGTGGCTCGGGTCCACGTAGAAGGCGTGTGCTATAGAACATAAACTTTCTAGGAATCGGGCGGAATTCCACTTTAATGGCTCTAAAACGCAAAAAAAATAAAGAACAGTCATGGCGGGGCGGTGACTAACGTTCCATAGGTCATTTTTGATGGGCAAAAAAATTTTAGGCGGTCCAGGTCCGGGCTCCTGGATCCATGTAGATGGCGTGGGTTATAGCATACGAAAATCTGGAAATTGGGCGAACTCCACTTTTAGGGCCTTAAAATACCACAAAATTAAAAATGGTCATGGCGAGGTGATGACCAACATTACTTAGGTAGTTTTTTGATTGACCGGCAAATTTTTAGGCTATTCGGGTCTGGGCGCCTAGACCCACGCAGATGGCATAGGCTATAGCACATGAAAATCTGGGAATCAGCCGGAATTCTATTTATATGGTCCTAAAATGCCAAATAATGAGGAACGGTCATGGCGAGGTGATGACTAACATTCCTTGGGTCGTTTTTGACATGTCGACAAAATTTTTGGCAACTCGGATTTGGGTGCCCGAACCCATACAAATGGTGTGGGCTATAGCACACAAAAATATGGGAACTGAGCGCAATTCCAGTTTTATGGCCCTAAATCGCCAAAAAATGAGGAACGTTCATGGAGAGGCGATGACTAACGTTTCTTAGTTCGTTTTTTATGGGCCGACAAAATTTTAGGTGATTCGGGCCCGAGCGCCCAGATCCATGCAGATGGCGTGGGCTATAGAACACGAAAATATAGAAATCAGGCGGAATTCAACTTTTATGGAACTAAAACGCCAAAATATGAGGAACGGATATGGCGAGGTGATCACTATTGTTCCTTAGGTTGTTTTGGATGGGTCGGCAAAATTTTAGGCGACTCACGTCCGGTCGCCCGGACTCATAAAATGGCGTGGGCTATAGCACACGAAAATCTAGGATTCGGTGAGGAATTCTAGTTTTATGGCCCTAAAATGCCAAAACATGAGGAACGGTCATGACGAGGCGATGTATATTGTTCCTCAGGTCCTTTTAAATGGGCTGGCAAAATATTAGGCGATTTGAGTCCGCTCGCCCAGACCCATGCACATTGTGTGGGCTATAGCACACAAAAATCCAGAAATCAGACAGAATTCTAGTTTTATCGCCCTAAAATTCCAAAAACTGATGAATGGTCATGGAGAGGCGATGAGTATTGTTCCATAGGTAGTTTTGGATGGGGCGAAAAAATTTTAGGCAATTCGGATCGGGTCACCTGGACCCATGAAGATGGCGAGGACTATAGCACACGAAAATCTGGGAATCGAGCAAAATTTAAATTTTAGGGCCCTAAAATGCCAAAAAATGAGGAACGGTCATGGTGAGGCGATGACTATTGTTCATTAGGTCATTTCTTATGGGTAGGAAACAAATGTTGGTAATTTCGTTCCGGTCGCTAGGACCCATGCAGATTGCGTGGGCTATAGCACACAAAAATATGGGAATCGGACGGAACGGTCATGGTGAGGAGATGGCCATTGCTCCTTACGTCATTCTGGATGGGCCGGCATAATTTTAGGTTATTCGGGTCTGGTCGCCCGGACTAATGCAGATGACGTGGGCTATTGCACACAAAAATATGGGAATCGAGCGAAATTCCAGTTTTATGGCCCTAAAACGTCAATAAATGAGGAACGGTCATGGAGAAGTGATGACTATTATTCGTTAGGTCAATTTTTATGGGCCGATAAAAATTTTAGGTAACCGGACCCATGCAGCTGGCGTGGGCTATAACACACGAAATTTTAGGAATCGGGTGGAATTCCAGATTTTTGGTCCTAAAACGCCAAAAATTGAGGAACGGTCATGGTGAAGAGATGACTATTATTCCTTAGGTCGACGGGGGAAATTTCTATTTTATGACCCTAAAATATCAAAAAATGAAGAACTATCATGGAGTGGCAATGACTACTGTTCATTAGGGCATTGGATGGGCCGGCAAAATATTAGGCGATTCGGGTCCGGTCGCCTAGACTAATGCAGATTGCGTACGCTATAGCACACATTTTTATGGCCCTAAAACGCCATAAAATGAGGAACCGTCAGGACGAGGCAATGACGACTGTTTCTTAGGTCATTTTGGATGGGCCGACAAAATTTTAGGCGATTCAGGTCCGGTCGCCCAGACCCAAGCAGATGGCGTGGGCTATAGCATATGAAAATCTAAAAATTGGACGAAATTCCAATTTTATGGCCCTAAAATACCAAAAAATGAAGAACGGTCATGGTGAGGCGATGACTATTATTCCTTAAGTCATTTTTATGGGCCACCAAATTTTAGGCGATTCGAGTTCAGTTGTCCGCTATAGCACACGAAAATCTAAAAATCGGGCAAAATTCTAGTTCTATGGCCCTAAAATTCCAAAAAAATGAGAAACAGTCATGGCGGGGTGATGACTATTATTTCTTTTCCCGCTTTGGATGGGCCGGTAAATATTTAGGCAATTCTAGACCTGTCGCCCGGACCCATGTAAATGGCATGGCTATAGCACACGAAAATCTGAGAACCGGACGAAATTCCAATTTGATGGCCCTATAACGCCAAAAGATGAGGAATAATCATAGCGAGGTGATTCGGATCCAGTCGTCCCGGGCCCATGAAAAAGGCATGGTGTATAGCACACAAAAATTTAAAAATCGGGCGAAATTACAGTTTTGTGGCCCTAAAACGCCAAAAAATGAAGAATGGCCATGGCGAGGCGATGACTATTGTTCCTAAATTTATTTTGGATGGGACGGAAATATTTTAGGCGATTCGAGTCTGGTCACCCGGACTCAAGCAAATGGTGTGGGCTAGCACAAGAAAATCTAGGAGTCTGGCAAAATTTTAGTTTTATGGTCCTAAACATTCAAAAAACGAGGAACATTCATGGAACAAAATGACTATTATTCCTTAGATATTTTTTATCGGCTGGCAATATTTTAGGCAGTTTGGGTCTCGTCACCCAGATTCATGCAAATGGCGTAAGCTATGGCACACGAAAATCTGGGAATTGGGCAAAATTCCAGTTTTATGGCCCTAATCCGTCAAAATATTAGGAACGATCATGGCGAAGCAATAACTATTGTTCGTTAGATTATTTTGGTTGGGTTGGCAAAATTTTAGGTGGTTTGGGTCCGGTCGCCCGGAAGTATGCAGATGGCGTGGTCTATAACACATAGAAATCAGAGAATCACACTGAATTCAAGTTTTATGGCCCTAAAACACCAAAAAGTGAGGAACGGTCATGGCTAAGCAATTGATATTGTTCCTTAGGTCGTTTTTGATTGGCCGATAAAATTTTAGGCGATTCAGGTCCGATCGCCTAGATGCATGCAGATGGCGTGGGATATTGTTGGTTAGGTCATTTTTTATGGGTCCGCGAAATTTAATGAGATTTGGGGACGGTCACCCGAATTCCAGTTTTATGTCCCTAAAATACCAAAAACTGATGAACGATCATGGTAGGGCGGTGACTATTGTTCCATAGGTCATCTTCTATAGTCTGGAAAAATATTAGGTGATCCGGGTCCGGTGGCCCGGGCCCACATGCAAGGCTTGGAATCGAGCCGAATTCCAGTTTTAGGGCCCCATAATGCCAAAAGAGAGGAACGGTCATGGCGAGGCGGTGAATATTGTTCCTTAGACCATTTTTGATGGTCCAAAAATTTTTTAGGCGGTTCGGGTCCGGTGGCTCGGGTTCGGTGGCTCGGGTCCACGTAGAAGGCGTGTGCTATAGAACATAAAATTTCTAGGAATCGGGCGGAATTCCACTTTAATAGCTCTAAAACGCGAAAAAATAAAGAACAGCCATGGCGGGGCGGTGACTAACGTTCCATAGGTCATTTTTTATGGACAAACAATTTTTAGGCGGTCCAGGTCCGGGCTCCCGGATCCATGTAGATGGCGTGGGTTATAGCACACGAAAATCTGAAAATTGGGCGAACTACACATTTAGGGCCCTAAAATACCACAAAACTAAAAATGGTCATGGCGAGGCGATGACCAATATTACTTAGGTAGTTTTTTTATTGACCGGCAAATTTTTAGGCTATTCGGGTCTGGGCGCCTAGACCTACGCAGATGGCATAGGCTATAGCACATGAAAATCTGGGAATCAGCCGGAGTTCTATTTATATGGTCCTAAAATGCCAAATAATGAGGAACTGTCATGGCGAGGTGATGACTAACATTCCTTGGGTCATTTTTTACATGTCGACAAAATTTTTGGCAACTCGGATTTGGGTGCCCGAACCCATACAAATGGTGTGGGCTATAGCACACAAAAATATGAGAACTGAGCGCAATTCCAGTTTTATGGCCCTAAATCGCCAAAAAATGAGGAACGTTCATGGAGAGGTGATGACTAACGATTCTTAGTTTGTTTTTTATGGGCCGACAAAATTTTAGGTGATTCAGGCCCGAGCGCCCACATCCATGCAGATGGCGTGGGCTATAGAACATGAAAATATAGAAATCAAGTGGAATTCAACTTTTATGGCACTAAAACGCCAAAATATGAGGAACGGATATGGCGAGGTGATGACTATTGTTACTTAGGTTGTTTTGGATGGGTCGGCAAAATTTTAGGCGACTCACGTCCGGTCGCCCGGACTCATAAAATGGCGTGGGCTATAGCACACAAAAATCTAGGATTCGGTGAGGAATTCTAGTTTTATGGCCCTAAAATGCCAAAACATGAGGAACGATCATGACGAGGAGATGTATATTGTTCCTCAGGTCGTTTTAAATGGGCTGGCAAAATATTAGGCGATTTGAGTCCGCTCGCCCAGACCCATGCACATTGTGTGGGCTATAGCACACAAAAATCCAGAAATCGGGCAGAATTCTAGTTTTATCGCCCTAAAATTCCAAAAACTGATGAATGGTCCTGGCGAGGCGATGAGTATTGTTCCATAGGTAGTTTTGGATGGGCCGAAAAAATTTTAGGCAATTCGGATCGGGTCACCTGGACCCATGAAGATGGCGAGGACTATAGCACACGAAAATCTGGGAATCGAGCGGAATTTAAATTTTAGGGCCCTAAAATGCCAAAAAACGAGGAACGGTCATGGTGAGGCGATGACTATTGTTCATTAGGTCATTTCTTATGGGGAGGAAACAAATGTTGGTAATTTCGGTCCGGTCGATAGGACCCATGCAGATTACGTGGGCTATAGCACACGAAAATATGGGAATCGAACGGAACGGTCATGGTGAGGAGATGACTATTGCTCCTTACGTCATTCTGGATGGGCCGGCATAATTTTAGGTTATTCGGGTCTGGTCGCCCGGACCCATGCATATGACGTGGGCTATTGCACACAAAAATATGGGAATCAAGCGAAATTTCAGTTTTATGGCCCTAAAACGTCAATAAATGAGGAACGGTCATGGAGAAGCGATGACTATTATTCATTAGGTCAATTTTTATGGGCCGATAAAAATTTTAGGTAAACGGACCCATGCAGCTGGCGTGGGCTATAACACACGAAATTTTAGGAATCGGGTGAAATTCCAGATTTTTGGTCCTAAACGCCAAAAATTGAGGAACGGTCATGGTGAAGAGATGACTATTATTCCTTAGGTCGACGGGGGAAATTTCTATTTTATGACCCTAAAATGTCAAAAAATGAAGAACTATCATGGAGTGGCAATGACTACTGTTCATTAGGGCATTGGATGGGCCGGCAAAATATTAGGCAATTCGGGTCCGGTCGCCTAGACTAATGCAGATTGCGTACGCTATAGCACACATTTTTATGGCCCTAAAACGCCATAAAATGAGGAACCGTCAGGACGAGGCGATGACGATTGTTTCTTAGGTCATTTTGGATAGGCCGACAAAATTTTAGGCGATTCAGGTCCGGTCGCCCAGACCCATGCAGATGGCGTGGGCTATAGCACATGAAAATCTAAGAATTGGACGAAATTTCAATTTTATGGCCCTAAAATACCAAAAAATGAAGAACGGTCATGGTGAGGTGATGACTATTATTCCTTAAGTCATTTTTATGGGCCACCAAATTTTAGGCGATTCGAGTTCGGTTGTCCGCTATAGCACACGAAAATCTAAAAATCGGGCAAAATTCTAGTTCTATGGCCCTAAAATTCCAAAAATAAATGAGAAACAATCATGGCGGGGTGATGACTATTGTTTCTTGTCCCGCTTTGGATGGGCCGGTAAATATTTAGGCAATTCTAGACCTGTCGCCCGGACCCATGTAAATGGCATGGCTATAGCACACGAAAATCTGAGAACCGGACGAAATTCCAATTTGATGGCCCTATAATGCCAAAAAATAAGGAATAATCATAGCGAGGCGATTCGGATCCAGTCGTCCCGGGCCCATGCAGACGGCGTGGTCTATAGCACACGAAAATTTAAAAATCGGGCGAAATTACAGTTGTGGCCCTAAAACGCCAAAAAATGAAGAATGGCCATGGCGAAGCGATGACTATTGTTCCTAAATTTATTTTGGATGGGACGGAAATATTTTAGGCGATTCGAGTCTGGTCACCCGGACTCAAGCAAATGGTGTGGGCTAGCACAAGAAAATCTGGGAGTCTGGCAAAATTTTAGTTTTATGGTCCTAAACTTTCAAAAAACGAGGAACATTCATGGAACAAAATGACTATTATTCCTTAGATATTTTTTATCGGCCGGCAATATTTTAGGCAGTTTGGGTCTCGTCACCCAGATTCATGCAAATGGCGTAAGCTATGGCACACGAAAATCTGGGAATTGGGCAAAATTCCAGTTTTATGGCCCTAATCCGTCAAAATATTAGGAACGATCATGGCGAAGCAATAACTATTGTTCGTTAGATTATTTTGGTTGGGTTGGCAAAATTTTAGGTGGTTTGGGTCCGGTCGCCCGGATGTATACAGATGGCGTGGTCTATAACATATAGAAATCAGAGAATCACACTGAATTCAAGTTTTATGGCCCTAAAACACCAAAAAGTGAGGAACGGTCATGGCTAAGCAATTGATATTGTTCCTTAGGTCGTTTTTGATTGGCCGATAAAATTTTAGGCGATTCAGGTCCGATCGCCTAGATGTATGCAGATGGCGTGGGATATTGTTGGTTAGGTCATTTTTTATGGGTCCGCGAAATTTAATGAGATTTGGGGACGGTCACCCGAATTCCAGTTTTATGTCCCTAAAATACCAAAAACTGATGAACGATCATGGTAGGGCGGTGACTATTGTTCCATAGGTCATCTTCTATAGTCTAGAAAAATATTAGGTGATCCGGGGCCGGTGGCCCGGGCCCACATGCAAGGCTTGGAATCGAGCCGAATTCCAGTTTTAGGGCCCCAAAATGCCAAAAGAGAGGAACGGTCATGGCGAGGCGGTGAATATTGTTCCTTAGGTCATTTTTGATGGTCCGAAAATTTTTTAGGCGGTTCGGGTCCGGTGGCTCGGGTTCGGTGGCTCGGGTCCACGTAGAAGGCGTGTGCTATAGAACATAAAATTTCTAGGAATCTGGCGGAATTCCACTTTAATGGCTCTAAAACGCGAAAAAATAAAGAACAACCATGGCGGGGCGGTGACTAACGTTCCATAGGTCATTTTTTATGGACAAACAATTTTTAGGCGGCCCAGGTCCGGGCTCCCGGATCCATGTAGATGGCGTGGGTTATAGCACACGAAAATCTGGAAATTGGGCGAACTACACTTTTAGGGCCCTAAAATACCACAAAACTAAAAATGGTCATGGCGAGGCGATGACCAACATTACTTAGGTAGTTTTTTGATTGACCGGCAAATTTTTAGGCTATTCGGGTCTGGGCGCCTAGACCCACGCAGATGGCATAGGCTATAGCACATGAAAATCTGGGAATCAGCCGGAGTTCTATTTATATGGTCCTAAAATGCCAAATAATGAGGAACTGTCATGGCGAGGTGATGACTAACGTTCCTTGGGTCGTTTTTGACATGTCGACAAAATTTTTGGCAACTCGGATTTGGGTGCCCGAACCCATACAAATGGTGTGGGCTATAGCACACAAAAATATGGGAACTGAGCGCAATTCCAGTTTTATGGCCCTAAATCGCTAAAAAATGAGGAACGTTCATGGAGAGGCGATGACTAACGTTTCTTAGTTCGTTTTTTATGGGCCGACAAAATTTTTGGTGATTCGGGCCCGAGCGCCCAGATCCATGCAGATGGCGTGGGCTATAGAACACGAAAATATAGAAATCAAGCGGAATTCAACTTTTATGGCACTAAAACGCCAAAATATGAGGAACGGATATGGCGAGGTGATGACTATTGTTACTTAGGTTGTTTTGGATGGGTCGGCAAAATTTTAGGCGACTCACGTCCGGTCGCCCGGACTCATAAAATGGCGTGGGCTATAGCACCCGAAAATCTAGGATTCGGTGAGGAATTCTAGTTTTATGGCCCTAAAATGCCAAAACATGAGGAACGATCATGACGAGGAGATGTATATTGTTCCTCAGGTCATTTTAAATTGGCTGGCAAAATATTAGGCGATTTGAGTCCGCTCGCCCAGACCCATGCACATTTTGTGGGCTATAGCACACAAAAATCCAGAAATCGGGCAGAATTCTAGTTTTATCGCCCTAAAATTCCAAAAACTGATGAATGGTCATGGCGAGGCGATGAGTATTGTTCCATAGGTAGTTTTGGATGGGCCGAAAAAATTTTAGGCAATTCGGATCGGGTCACCTGGACCCATGAAGATGGCGAGGACTATAGCACACGAAAATCTGGGAATCGAGCGGAATTTAAATTTTAGGGCCCTAAAATGCCAAAAAACGAGGAACGGTCATGGTGAGGCGATGACTATTGTTCATTAGGTCATTTCTTATGGGGAGGAAACAAATGTTGGTAATTTCGGTCCGGTCGATAGGACCCATGCAGATTACGTGGGCTATAGCACACGAAAATATGGGAATCGAACGGAACGGTCATGGTGAGGAGATGACTATTGCTCCTTACGTCATTCTGGATGGGCCGGCATAATTTTAGGTTATTCGGGTCTGGTCGCCCGGACCCATGCATATGACGTGGGCTATTGCACACAAAAATATGGGAATCAAGCGAAATTTCAGTTTTATGGCCCTAAAACGTCAATAAATGAGGAACGGTCATGGAGAAGCGATGACTATTATTCATTAGGTCAATTTTTATGGGCCGATAAAAATTTTAGGTAAACGGACCCATGCAGCTGGCGTGGGCTATAACACACGAAATTCTAGGAATCGGGTGGAATTCCAGATTTTTGGTCCTAAACGCCAAAAATTGAGGAACGGTCATGGTGAAGAGATGACTATTATTCCTTAGGTCGACGGGGGAAATTTCTATTTTATGACCCTAAAATGTCAAAAAATGAAGAACTATCATGGAGTGGCAATGACTACTGTTCATTAGGGCATTGGATGGGCCGGCAAAATATTAGGCAATTCGGGTCCGGTCGCCTAGACTAATGCAGATTGCGTACGCTATAGCACACATTTTTATGGCCCTAAAATGCCATAAAATGAGGAACCGTCAGGACGAGGCGATGACGATTGTTTCTTAGGTCATTTTGGATAGGCCGACAAAATTTTAGGCGATTCAGGTTCGGTCGCCCAGACCCATGCAGATGGCGTGGGCTATAGCACATGAAAATCTATGAATTGGACGAAATTCCAATTTTATGGCCCTAAAATACCAAAAAATGAAGAACGGTCATGGTGAGGCGATGACTATTATTCCTTAAGTCATTTTTATTGGCCACCAAATTTTAGGCGATTCGAGTTCGGTTGTCCGCTATAGCACACGAAAATCTAAAAATCGGGCAAAATTCTAGTTCTATGGCCCTAAAATTCCAAAAAAATGAGAAACAGTCATGGCGGGGTGATGACTATTGTTTCTTGTCCCGCTTTGGATGGGCCGGTAAATATTTAGGCAATTCTAGACCTGTCGCCCGGACCCATGTAAATGGCATGGCTATAGCATACGAAAATCTGAGAACCGGATGAATTTCTAATTTGATGGCCCTATAATGCCAAAAAATAAGGAATAATCATAGCGAGGCGATTCGGATCTAGTCGCCCCGGGCCCATGCAGAAGGCGTGGTCTATAGCACACGAAAATTTAAAAATCGGGCGAAATTACAGTTTTGTGGCTCTAAAACGCCAAAAAATGAAGAATGGTCATGGCAAGGCGATGACTATTATTCCTAAATTTATTTTGGATGGGACGGAAACATTTTAGGCGATTCGGGTCTGGTCACCCGGACTCAAGCAAATGGTGTGGGCTAGCACAAGAAAATCTATGAGTCTGGCAAAATTTTAGTTTTATGGTCCTAAACTTTCAAAAAACGAGGAACATTCATGGAACAAAATGACTATTATTCCTTAGATATTTTTTATCGGCCGGTAATATTTTAGGCAGTTTGGGTCTCGTCGCCCAGATTCATGCAAATGGCGTAAGCTATAGCACACGAAAATCTGGGAATTGGGCAAAATTCCAGTTTTATGGCCCTAATCTGTCAAAATATTAGGAACGATCATGGCGAAGCAATGACTATTGTTTGTTAGATTATTTTGGTTGGGTTGGCAAAATTTTAGGTGGTTTGGGTCCGGTCGCCCGGATGTATGCAGATGGCGTGGTCTATAACACATAGAAATTAGAAAATCATACTGAATTCAAGTTTTATGGCCCTAAAACACCAAAAAGTGAGGAACGGTCATGGCTAAGCAATTGATATTGTTCCTTAGGTCGTTTTTGATTGGCCGATAAAATTTTAGGCGATTCGGGTCCGATCACCTAGATGCATGCAGATGGCGTGGGATATTGTTGGTTAGGTCATTTTTTATGGGTCCGTGAAATTTAATGAGATTCGGGGACGGTCACCCGAATTCATGCATATAGCGTGGACTACAGTACACGAAAATCTGAGAATAATCTTGAATTCCTATTTTATGGCCCTAAAATGCCAAAACTGAGGAACGGCCATGGCTAAGCGATGATAATTGTTTATTAGATCATTTTTATGGGCCAACAAAATTTTATGACATTCAGGGCTAGTCTCCTGAATTCATGCATATGGCGTGGACTATAGCACACAAAAATTTGGACATCGTCATGAATTCCTTTTTTGTGGCCCTAAAACGCCAAAACATGAGAAACAGTCATGGCGAAGGGCTGACTATTATTCATTAGGTAAATTTTGATGAGCCCACAAAACTTTAGAAGATTCGGGGACAATCGCCTGAATTCATGCAGATAGCGTGGAGCACACCAAAATCTGAGAATCTATGGCCCTAAAACGCCAAAAAAAATAAGAAAAGGTAATGACGAAGCGATGAGTATTCTTCATTAGGACGATTTTGACGGGCTCACAAAATTTTAGTAGATTCGGGGTCGGTCACCTGAATTCTTGTAGATGACGTGGACTATAGCACACAAAAATCTAGGATTCGTCCTAAATTCCTGTCGTATGACCCTAAAACGCAAAAAAAATGAGGAACTGTCATGGCGAAGTAATGATTATTTTTCATTAGATCATTTTCTATGGGGCCGCAAAACTTTAGGAGATTAGAGGTCGGTCTCCTGAATTTATGTAGATGGCGTGGACTATAGCACACAAAAATTTAGAAATCGTCCTGAAACGTTATGGCCCTATAATGCCAAAAAATGAGGAACGGTAATGGCTAACAATGATTATTAATTATTAGGTCATTTATGATGGGCCCGCAAAATTTTGGGAGAATGGAATCAGTCGCTCGAATTCATGCAGATGGCGTGGACTATAGTACCCAAAAATCTGGGAATCTTCCTGAATTCCTGTTTTATGGTCCTAAAACGCAAAAAAAAAAAAAAACGGTCATGGCTAAGCGATGGCTATTGTTCATTAGGTCTTTTTTATAGGCCCGCAAACTTTTAGGAGATTCGGGGTCGGTCGCCCCAATTCATGCAGATGGTGTGGACTATAGCACATGAAAATCTGGGCATCGTACTGAATTCATGTTTTATGGCCCTATATATAATGCCGTAAAATGAGGAACGGTCATGGAGAAATGATGACTATTGTTCATTAGGTCTTTTTTATGGACCCACAAAATTTTAGGAGATTCAGAGTCGGTCGCCCGAATTTATGCAGATAACGTGGACTACATAGCACGAAAATCTGGGAATCGCCCTAAATTCCTATTTTATGGCCATAAAACACTAAAAATAGGAACGGTGATGGAAAAATGATGACTATTATTCATTAGGTTATTTTTTATGGGCATGCAAAATTTTAGGAGATTAAGGGCCAGTCACCAAAATTCATGCAGATGGCATGGATTATAGCACAAGTAAATCTAGGAATCATTTTGAATTCCTGTTTTTCCCTAAAACGCCAAAAAATGAGGAACGGTCATGGAGAAATGATGACTATTTTTCATTAGGTTATTTGTTATGAGCGTGCAAAATTTTAGGAGATTCAAAGTCGGTCCGCCTGATTTATGCAGATGGTGTGGACTATAGCACACGAAAATTTGGGAATCGTCATGAATTCCTATTTCCTAAAATGCCAACAAATGAGGAACCGTCATGGAGAAGCTATGACTATTGTTAATTAGGTCTTTTTTTATTTGCCTGCAAAATTTTAGGAGATTCGGGACTGGTTGCACGAATTCATGCAGATAGCGTGGACTATAGCACACGAAAATGTTGGAATTGTCCTGAATTCCTGTTCTATTGCCATAAAAATCCAAAACATGAGGAATGATCATGGCGAAGCAGTGACTATTGTTTATTAGATCTTTTTTTATGACCGAAAAAATTTTAGGAGATTCGAGGTCGGTCTCCTAAATTCATACTGACGGTGAATATAGCACATGAAGATCTGAAAATCGTTCTGAAATTCCTATTTTATGGCCCTAAAATGCCAAATAAATGAAGAACGATCATGGTTAAGCGATGACTATTGTTCATTAGGTCATTTTTATGGGCCTGCAAAACTTTAGGAGATTCGGGGCTGGTCGCCCGAATTCATGCAGATGGCATGGACTATAGCACGTAAAAATCTGGCATCATCCTAAATTCTTGTTTTGTGGCCCTAGAACGCCAAAAATAAGGAACGGTCATGGCGAAATGATGACTATTATTCATTAGGTCATTTTTTATGGGCCGCAAAAATTTTGAAAATTCGGAGTCGGACGCCCGAATTCATGCAGATGGTGTGGACTATTGCACAAAAAAAATTTAGAAATCGTCCTGAATTCCTGCTTTATGGTCCTGAAATGCCAAAAATGAGGGACGGTCATGGAGAAGCATTAACTATTATTCATTAGACTGCTTCTGATGGGCCCACAAAGTATTAGGCAATTCGGGGCCGGTCATCCAAATTCATGAAGATGATGTATACATTAGCACATAAAAAATCAGAAATCATGTTGAACTTCTGTTTTATGGCTCGTAAACGCAAAAAAATAAAATAAAAATAAAAAAAATAAAAAAAATAGAGGTATGGTCATGGCGAAAGAATGACTATTATTTATTAGGTCATTTATGATGGGCCCACAAAATTTTAGGCGATTCCAGACCAGTTGCTTGAATTCATAAAGATGGCGTGGGCATTAGCACACGAAAAATTGAAAATCATGTTGAATTCATATTTTATGGCCCTAGCCAAAAAATGAAGAGCGGTCACGGCGAAGAAATGGTTATGGTTCATTAGGTCATTTCTTACGGGCCCACAAAATTTTAGGCAATTCGGGGTTGGTCACCCGAATTCATGAAGATGACGTGGACATTAGCACACGAAAATCGAAAATTGTGCTAAATTGCTATTATATGGCTCTAAAACGCCAAAAATGAGGAAAGATCATGGTGAAGACATGACGATTGTTCATTAGATCATTTCTTATGGGCCCACAAAATTCTAGGCAATTCTGGGTCGGTCACCCGAATTCATGAAGATGGCTTGGACATTAGCACATGAAAAATCGAAAACCGTGTTGAATTCCTGTTTTATGGCCCTAAACATAAAAAACGAGGAAGGGTCATAGCGAGGCAATGATTATTGTTCATTAGATTGTTTGTGATAGGCCCACAAAATTTTAAGCGATTCGGGGCCGATCGGCCGAATTCATGGCATGAACATTAGCATATGAAATATCGAAAATCATGATGAATTCCGGTTTCATGACCCTAATACGCCAAAAAATGAGGAACAGTTATGGCGAGGCAATGACTATTGTTCATTAGGTTATTTCTGATAGGCCAACAAAATTTTAGGCGACCGGTCGTCCGAATTCAGGAAGATGGCACAAACATTAGCACACGAAATGCAATAAAATGAACTCGAAAGTCATGGTGAAGCAATAAGTAGGTCACTAGGCCGTTTCCTATGGACCTAAAAAATTTCAAGCCAATCGGAGTCCGACAAAAAAATTCTATAGAATCAGCATGTATTAATACATACGAAAAAGTGGATATAATCACATATTCGTATTGCATGACCCCGAAACGCCATAAAATGAACCTGAAAGTCATGGCGAAGCAATAAGTATTGGTCACTAGGTCGTTTCCTATGGACCTATGAAATTTCGGGCCAATCGGTGTTTATCAAAAATATTCTATATAATCAACATGTACTAATACACATGAAAAATTGAATATAATCATAAATTCGTGTTACATGACTACAATCGCCCTAAAATGAAGTTGTTGGGCGAGGTAAGGTACTAGTTATGAAGAATTGTCAATTTGTTACAAATTTAATACTCGAATGGAGTTTGTGCGATTGATAAGTGTCTGAGAGCTTATAACATTCTTAATTGAACGTTCGTGGTGTTTAGAATGGGCACTGTTAAAAAAATGTCATTCATTTTTCCCTCCCTAGGTGCTCCCTATACAGGGTTGATGATCAACCCCATAAACTTTACCGAGCTGCTACCTCTCCATAATATTTTAAAAAGGGATAAATAGCACTTTTACTCCCTGTGTTAATGCTATATTCAATTATATTGTGTGTGCGCTTTTGATCCTTCAACTAACAGACGCCAAAAAAAATTAACACACATTTAACTCCACCCAGGAATAATTTTGGTAATAAATTTAGTTTTTTCTAACTTTTCGGATGCATGGAAATTCAAGTGAATTCCTTCCTTACTTTTAGCTCTGCCCCTAATCACAAGGATCCAAAGGGAGAAACTCTTTAGGGGCCTTTATTGAGTATGGACAACGGACTATCTACACGCTTTGATGAAAAAAAAATGAACTAACTGATGACGTTAGTTTGTTCTCTAATTTATTAGAAATCTTTGACTTCTAAAAGACAATAGGGTCCGGACGTGGGAAACTTCTATGGTGACGGCAACTCAACCCTATTAAGAGAAGTTTGAAATGATTTTAGTTGCACACCTTTTACTGGTCAACAAGTCCCATACTCATGGTGAACATAGTTCAAATAATTAAAGGAAAGAATGGCCGATCGACCTTCTAGATTGGACTTTGGATAGAAAAAGAAAATTTGGATTGAAAAAAAAGAGTACACAATATCATATTGGATGAATTATATGTTCGGGCTATCGATTTCGCCCCCATATGCCCAGCCATAATAGGTGAGCATGTATCGAGGTCAATCGGTTTTGTGCCTCTTTACAAATTTGTTTTTAATTTTATGACTCGCCTTTTTTTTATAGGTAAGAGATCTGTTTTTTATATATAAAAATATAAAAATATCATTTTCTTAAATTATAAATTGTAAAAGAACATGATGTACTAATAGTACCGTGTATCGTTAGGCTCCATTAACCTTGAGAATTCGGAATGGTTCAGACAATTAAAAAAAATGTATAATTCTGACGTGTTAGCAAACGTCAGTACTCTGCTGAGACATCAATTTGGAATTAGATAGTACGACATTTTTCCTTTTATTTCCCATAAATTATTACAAAACTTGCTTATGGCCCAAGTTATGCTAGGGCCTGTTTATCAACGCGTCTTAGCGTGGCATATTAAGACGTGAGCATATGGTAAAAGTGTAGGTGTAGCAGTCTCAAGAAAATCATGAGACATCAAAACTTCTATAAATAACCTTTCTAGTAGACCATAGCTTCAATTCATTGTCAATCTTAGTCTTCCATTAATCAAAAACCACAAGTCCAAAATCCACCCTCTTGAGTAAAAAAACGACTTTAGGCAATGGCACTATTAGACCTACAACCCTCAACCTCATTACTCTTTTGCCTTGTTCCTTTGCTCTTTCTTTTCTTCATCAAATTCAACAAAACAATAACTAATACCCTTTTGTCGTCCAACTCTAGTAAGATACCAAGATCTTATCCTCTAATAGGTTCCTATTTTTCCATATTGGCAAATCACGACCAGCGAATAAAATGGATATCCGATATTATCCTAAGCACCCCTAACCTCACTTTTACTCTCATTCGCCCTCTCAATTTCCATACAATTTTCACCGCAAACCCTTCCAATGTCCAGCACATGCTCAAAACAAATTTTCAAGTCTACCAAAAAGGCCACAATTCGAACACTACTCTTAAAGACTTCCTTAGTAATGGCATTTTTAATGTCGATGGTGACATATGGAAGTACCAAAGACAAGTTGCAAGCCATGAATTTAACACTAGGTCGTTACGTAAGTTTGTAGAGACAGTTGTTGATACTGAACTGTCCGAACGTTTGATACCTATTCTTGCCACTGCTGCTGCTAACAAAACTGTTCTTGATTTCCAAGACATACTCCAAAGGTTTGCTTTTGACAACATTTGTAAAATTGCTTTTGGATATGATCCTGGTTATTTGTTACCATCACTTCCCGAGGCAGAATTTGCAGTTGCTTTTGAAGATGCTGTTCGTCTTAGCACTGAAAGGTTCATTCTTCCTTTCCCTCTTATTTGGAAAATGAAACGAGCTTTAAACATCGGATCAGAGAAGAAACTAAGGTTTGCTGTAGAACAAGTACGTGAATTTGCCAAGGAGATTGTTAGAGAAAAACAAAGGGAGCTAAAAGATAAATCATCGCTCGATTCAGCTGATTTATTGTCAAGATTCTTGAGTACAGGGCATTCGGATGAAAACTTTGTTACTGATATTGTAATCAGCTTTATATTGGCAGGACGTGACACAACTTCAGCAGCTTTAACATGGTTCTTTTGGCTAATTTCTAAACACCCTGAAGTGGAATCCCAAATCTTGAAAGAAATTGGAGAGAAATCAGAATCTTTATTACTCTATGATGAAGTAAAGAACATGATATATACTCATGCATCTCTTTGTGAAAGCATGAGATTTTATCCGCCCGTTCCAATGGACACTAAAGAAGCAACAAAAGATGATATATTGCCAGATGGTACATTTGTGAAAAAGGGCAATAGAGTAACTTATCATCCTTACGCAATGGGAAGAGTAGAGAAAGTGTGGGGCAAAGATTGGGCTGAATTTAGACCAGAAAGATGGTTGGATAAAGATGAAGTGACAGGGAATTGGACATTTGTGTCAAAAGATGCATATACATATCCTGTGTTTCAAGCGGGGCCAAGAGTTTGTTTAGGGAAAGAAATGGCATTTTTGCAAATGAAAAGAGTGGTGGCTGGTGTTTTACGGCGATTCAAGGTGGTTCCAGTGGTGGAACAAGGGGCGGAGCCAGTGTTCATATCGTATCTCACGGCCAAGATGAAAGGAGGTTTCCCTGTTACTATTGAAGAAAGGATATAGGAATATCCTATGGTCAAAAACGTCAACATGTCAAAAAAGCAGTTTTATTTTTTCTGTTTAACTGTTTTAAGTCTTCTGCTTTTTCAAATTTGCTACTGTAATTGATTGTGATATTCATAATTTGTATTTATATTAGTTTTTAAAATTTTCTGATAATCCTCAATCCTCATCATCCCTATAAGGTAAAGTTATAATCGGTTGAATGTCTTCCAAATGTCTCTAGATTTATAATTGCTTCTTAGATTCATCAACAAGGTCTTCTTAAGTCTGTTTAGCCCAGCTTTTCAAGGCCCAAAATACTCTCTTTTTTTTAAAAAAAAAAAAAAGTGTTTTTTTCCAAAATTGAAGTATTTGACAAAGTTTTTAGAAGAAAAAATAAATACTTTTGAGTAGAAACAAAGTTATATTTGGAGAAACGGAAAAAATAACTTCTTTCAAAAAGTACTTTTTTCAAAAACACTTTTGATAAAAATATACTTAGAAATATTTTTTAAAAGCAGCTAAACAATAATTGTTGTTCAGAACTGTTTTTCAAATTAATTAACCAAACACAAACTGTTCCTCACTAAAAGTAATTTTGAGAAAAACACTTTTGACAAAAAATACTTTTCAAAATAAACTGATTTTAGAAGTTTGGCCAAAAATACTATTAATTTATTGGGAAAAGGCCCAAAAATGACCTTGTGGTATTCGAAATGGATCAATTATAACCCCCGTTTAAACTTGAGTCCAAAAATAACCCTGTCGTTATAGAATGGGTCTAATAATGCCCTTGTGTTATTCGAAATGGATCAATTATACCCCTCGTTTAAATTTGAGCCCACTAATGACCCTGCCGTTAAAGAATGGGTCTAATACTGCTATTTTTCTCAGTTAGTAATGATTAGGAGTGTAAATAAATATTTAAAAATCGACTAAACCGACAGAATTGTACTGTGCCGAACCAATTTTTAGGTTTCTTTTAATAAAACCGTAGGTTTTTATATAAATCTATAACCGTACCGATAATTAGGGTAGGTTTTTTATTTTATAAAAATAAACCGAAAAACTATCGAACTGTACCGAATAAATTTACATGTGAAATATATATTTATATATTAAGTTTTAAAATAATAATGTATTAAAATTTGTACATTATTTATATTAATACATTATTATTTATAAATATAAATATTAGACCCATTCTTTATAAATATTAGACTCATTATCATTTTTAAACTTAATATATAAATATCGAACTGTACCGAATAAATTTACATGTAAAACATATATTTATACTAGGTCTAATAATAGGTCCGATATATTTACATGCGAAACATATATTCACATGTAAATTTATTCGGTACGGTTCGAATATATTTACATGTGAAACATATATTCACCTGTAAATTTATTCGGTACAGTTCGATATTTTTTCGGTTTATTTTTATAAAATAAAAAATCTACCTTAATTATCGGTACAGTTATAGATTTATATAAAAACCTACGGTTTTATTAAAAGAAACCTAAAAATTGGTTCGACACAGTACAATTCTATCGATTTAGTCATTTTTAAATATCCATTTACACTCCTAATCATTACTAACTGAGGAAAATAGCAGTATTAGATTCATTCTTTAACGGCAGGGTCATTAGTGGGCTCAAATTTAAACGAGGGTTATAATTGATCCATTTCGTATAACACAAGGGCGTTATTAGACTCATTCTATAACGGCAGAGTCATTTTTGGACTCAAGTTTAAACGAGGGTTATAATTGATCCATTTCGAATACCACAAAATTATTTTTGGGCTTTTTTCCTAATTTATTTAACACTCATCGTTGACGTTTTTTGGCTCTTTGCACAATACCAGCTACGGATCTGCCTTACCTCTGTGTTAAATGTAGTTATTATTTTAAATGGTCAGTCAACAAATGAAAATTTTCTAATAAAATCATATTTAGTGTTTGTGACCAGTGAACATTACGTAAAGATACATTTATTAACTACTAAAGAGCGAGAACATGCTGGGAAGATCACTGAACATTTTTTTAGCTTGAAAAATTACCAAGTGCACCTAAATTAATGTGTTTTAATACTCAAGTTAATTACAAGTGTACCTAAATTAATACTTTTTGAACGAGTGTATCTTAAGTTTTGTTCGCGCGGCATTGGGAAATTAAAAAAGGATTGTTCGGGTCGGGGAGTAGGACGGATGGGTCCTATTACGGTCCAAATCTATTTTTTGTGTTCTTATAATTTGCCTTCTGTTATAAGAAAATTGTATTTATGGTGACGTCTACTCTTTCTCCATGATCTTCTCAAATGCTTAATGACATATTCAATGACATATTTCTATGTTTAATAACATATTCAATGACATATTTTTCTTCACTTTTCAAGCCTATATAAAGGCCTTGTAATAGATAGAAAAATACACACAATTGAAGAAGAAATAAAAATCCCTCCTCTCTTTCTCTCTATATCTCTTAGCTTATTTTTTCTTGTTTTATATTGTTACTTTGAGTTATATTTCATAACACGTTATCAGCACGAAGTCTCTAACCTCAAGGTTGAATTTCACTTCTGTGTTACAGGCACGTCTTTCTGCTACAGCAACAAGTCCGAGCTTTAAACCATATAAGTTTATACCAATATTTGGAATAAGCAATGACCCGATTATTAAAAAATTAGTATTTATGTGGCTGCTAAGGATGTCACCTTGTTAAATTTTCATGAACTAAATAATAGATGGCAAGCGGTATACTAAATAATCTACAAAACTAAAATTATACTTTATTATGTATGCTTATGGTTTTACCTTATAATACGATTTTAGTATGCCTAGTATAATGATTATACATTAGTTTACTGTCAAATATAATATAATAATAATAATACTCGTAACTATTTTATTTTAATAAGATAAAATATTAGTACAAGAAGTATGTACTACACCAAATTTTTCATTTGTGATAGTTCTTATCAAATTAACATGTTGAATCATTTCTATATGGAAAACATATAGTAGTAGATAGTAGACAGAGATTTGTCCACTATTTTTTTGATTCCCTGATAGACTTAAAGGTTCTGCTATATCTTTTTGTTTTTCTAGAGAACATAGTACTTAGTTTCCACAAAAGTACATGGTAACTAGTAGTACTATTATTCTATTTGATATATAATTTTTCCTTAATGTTCTGGTCATATCACTTTCATCTTGAAGTAAGCTTATTGCAGCAAAGACCACATGTGAATTTTCAATATTATTTTATATTTTCATATATCTGTTTGACACTAATTACTTAGCTTATTTGAGTAAATGAAAATCTATTGTTGAGAATTATATCCAAATAATATTATGAAGAGTTTAACTCAAGAGGTAAGCATTTCCTTCGTATTTGAAATTATTTTTGTCCTTTGCTATTAATGATATCAACTTCAATGAGTTCAAGTCGCAATGCACCATGAGGGTTAGACATCAGGATCAAGTCCTGATGCTCCATGATGATAAGAGTTGGGTTTGAGTCCCAATTCATTATGGTCTAACATGTCTTTATATTAGTAAGACATTGGGTTTGAGTCCCACTATACCATATTGATGATATAATAATAACTAAATAAAAATAATATATTTTTCATGAAAAGGCATAAATATTATCCTACTTGATTTGCTCCATTCTTGAAGTGGATGATATCAGCGCATAATAAGTCTAAATGAAGACAAGTGGTTGAACAATAAATGTGGGTGTTCCAAAGATCAAAATAATAAAAATCATTACTATGATTATAAAAGGAGAACAATAAGGGTTCTTAAAATAGTCTTTCAAAATGTGAAAGCAATGTTTACCATCAAATTGGTATGAAAAATAATAAAGCACGCCGTTGATTATGATCCATTCCTTGAAGAGAATGTGACTTGTGATAAGCATTGAGAATGCAAACCCATTCCTAAAGGTGAATGTGGCAATATATGATAAAAGTAATGAATAAAGACATGCAGTGCATGATTATATGAATACCACACAACTCACCTCTAAGGGAGGTTTGAGTGAAATAAAGAGAATAAATATTATTGTGTGGTTACATGAATATGTCATTGGTCGCGTACATATGATACGCCAAAAAAAAAATATATTTTGTTGTGCCTTATAAAAGGTTATTAAGGTAAAATTAAAGCAAGAAATGATTATGCTTATGGTGATTTTGACCATGATAATTTATTATGATATAATTTTCTTCGTGAAAGAGATATTTACTATATGAATGGTGTGACAAAAGATCTTGTAGTACAAAAGTTGTTAAGAGCTCCGAAAAAATTAATTTGTTACTACCTGAATGAATAAAATTATTCACGACATTGATATTGTAAAGTCTTAAAAGAAACTTTTTGAGTTTCAAATGTATAAATCAAAGTGGTTGGCATATTGAGACTATAAATGAAAGGAATATTGAATATCTTTATATTTCTATAATCATAACGGGTAAATATAAAAGGTTACCCGATTTTCTTTCTATTTGTACCACACAAATATAAGCATGATGATGGAATCATATGTCACAAGTAAGCTAGAGGTTTACAGAAACAAATATTAGTTGACATGACCAGTTGACCATCCCGGTTCAATTATGATGCGGAAAATTAATTGAGAATTACATTGGCATATATTGAAGAAATAGAAAATTCTTCAAGAATTTTCTTGTGCTGCTTATTCTCATGATATACTAGTTAAGGTTGGGATTGAATCCCTTGATTTCTGGAACAAATAAAAGGTGATAAATATATGGGCTCAGTCACCTGCCATGTGGACTGTTTACTATTATATGATTTTAATAGATGAATTTATTCTATGGCCACATGTGCATTTGTTATCAACTTGCAGTTTGACTTTTGCAAGATTGATTGCTCAAATTATTAGAGCACAGTTTTAGAATATAAATTATGATGATTTATCTTGATAATACCGGTTTAAATCCAAGTCGTTTTAGCAGAAATTGTATGCCTCCAATTATATCTAAACCATTGATTATGAGAACAAAACTGCCAAAATAAAATTTGGTATGTGATGTATTATTTAATATACAACAACACTTGTACGCATCTAGCCAAGTTATGATAAGTTCTCCCTATCACTATCGGTTCAGGGTCAGGAACAAATAATTTCCATCTAGAAATATAAATGTGCTATATGATCTAATTGTTCCACCATAATACACAAAGATGAATCCCCAAATAAGGCTAGGGATATGTATTGGTGATCCCAATAATAGGGGGAGAAAATGGACAGCTGAAAAAGTAATGCATGTAATAAATTATTATGAGTACATCTAGATCGTCGTACGAGAAAATGTGAACTTGAAGTTCAAGTGATAATTCATTTGCAAAATATTGCCAGGCATATTTGCTGACCCAAAGCTAAATGTCATATTCAGCTTCTAATGCTCCAAATAAAATAAAGTTTATAATGAATAGAATCAATGTCATGCATGAAGCATAATAGACTAATCGGTTCCAAAGATAAAACTCCTTGAAGAAGGAGAGGAGCAAATGTTCAAGATGGTCATAATAAGGAGGCAAGTGCTCTAGAAGACCGCCACGACATAACACTTCATAAGACCTCATGGGAGAGGCCCAGGTACCTGAAAATAATAAGATAAATATATCTCAATAAGTTATGTCTTTATTGGGTAATAGTAGAACCGATATAAAATGATCGTCGACGATATTGTTAATATAATGTAGCGCTCAATATTATTAATATTGACGAGGATCTTGAGCTCAAATCTGTCATGAAATTTGGACAGATAAATGATTGGCCAAATAAAAAATACGCAATGAAAATTGATTTCACCTAAAAAATATAAAGTTGGACGGATAGTCCCAGCACTTGAAAGTATAAAGCCATTGGAGGTATAAATATGTTCTTGTGCGAAAAAAAGGTCAAGTCGATAAGACATAAAGACGACTTGTGTCACAAGAAGATTTGTAAATATCCTGGCATTGATTATATAGAGACATGTTCTCGTGTGGTGGATGTCGTCATTTCAGGTTTTAATCTGGCAATACAAGAAAATCGTGGTATGCATATAATGGAAATCATTGAAGGATTAAAATTATTCTGAAGCATACTAAAATTTCCAAAAAATTTATTAAATAAGGCTTTAAAAATCCTTATACGGATTGAAACAATCAGGGCGCATGTAGTATAATCGCCTGAGTGAGTACCTGTTGAAAGAAGGGTACAAGAATGATTCAATTTGTCCTTGTATCTTTATAAAAAGATATGGATCTAAATTTATTATAATCGCCGTGTATGTTGATGATTTAAATATCATTGGAAATCCTAGGGAGCTTCCTAAACTAGTAGACTATTTAAAGAAAGAATTTGAAATGAAAGATCTTGGAAAGATAAAATAATTTCTTGGTTTACAAATTGAGTATATGAAAGATGGAATTTTTGTCCAACAATCAACATACACTAAAAAGATTTTAAAGCAATTCTATATGGATAAAGCACATCCATTGAGTACCCCGATGGTTGTAAGATCACTTGATATAAATAAAGATTCGTTCCGACCTCATAAAAATAATGAAGAGCTTCTTTGTTCCCGAAGTACTATATCTTAGTGCAATTGGTGCACTAATGTATCTTTCTAACATTACAAGGTCTAACGTAACTTTTCAGTTAATGTCTTAACAAGATATAGCTCTTCTCCTACAAGGAGATATTGGAATGGAGTCAAATAAATATTGCGGTATCTAAAAGAGACTACCGATATGGGATTAGTTTATGGCAATGATTGTAGTCCCGATCTTGTTGGTTATGCCGATGCTGGGTATTTATCTGACCCACACAAGGCTCGATCTCAAACAGGCTATGTGTTTACATATGGAGGCACTTCCATATCTTGGCGATCGACTAAGCAATCAATCGTGGTTACTTCATCTAATCATGCTGAGATAATTGCTATGCATGAAGCAAGTCGAGAATGTGTACGTGTAACACTCCGGAAAATTTCGAAGTACTCAAGCGCTAGTAAGAAAGTTGATGTGCGCTAATTATATTATTTTGTGTGTAGAAAAGGGACTATTATATGAATAATATCAATTGATCATGATAATATATGTATGAGGTGCATTAAGAATGGTTTATGGTCTAAGAAGAGCCCCAAGGCTAAGGCAAGTTGAATATTTCATGATAGAATAAAGTTTCAAGTGAGTTCGCACAAGACCTAACTTCAAACGATAATACCTATCTTGATATGACGAATTATATGTTGTATTACCTATCACATTAAATCCCTTTTAGTCTAGTTTCCAATGCTTCAAACCGTTCGTCATTTGGACATTCCTACAAGGAGTTATGACCGAATTACCAAAGGCTGGCAAAATGCGATTCTGTGACAAATTATGCGACTATTATGCGATCGCAAAATGGTTATGCGATCACAAACTGGTCGCAAAATGGTTCAGAACTGCCAAGTTTTGGGCACCGAATTGTGCGACCATTATGCAACCCACACACCAATTGTGCGATCCATTGTGCGACCGCATAGCTAAGTTTGGAGGGTCAATTTTCCTATTTTCATAACCCGACCCCATTTTGATAAATAGGCTTTGGGGCTTATTTTGGGGTGTTTTTCTGAGGGTTTTAGAGAGAGGTAAGAGCATTTTATAGAGAGAAGGAGGGAACCTAACAATATAATCATTCAATCTTGCACCAATCTTCAAGAATCAAGAAAGCTAATCACAAGATCTTCATCTAAAAGGTAAGATTCAAACCCTTAATCTTCAATTTCGAGTTTGGGATAAAAGATTGGTGATTGTGAGTATGATTCTTGGGTGTAAGAGTATTATGTATATATACTTGTACCAATAAGGTTTGTGGGAAGATTGTTGAGCTCAAATAAGTAAAGATTGAGTTATGGAGTGAAGAAAATCTTGTAGAAGAACCTTGTAGTTAAATTTGCACACCTAGTGTTTGATAAAATGCTCAAACGAGCTGAGACCATGAATATCTTCCTAATTATGGTTTAATTTTGTTATGTCTCAAAATAGATTGGAATTGCTAGAATTTTCAGAATGTTGTAGTACTTTAAGGAAAGCTCAAAGCGAGGTATGTTGGCTAAACTTCTTTAATAGAATTGAATTCCATGATGCTCTTGTAAGTCTCGAGTTATTCTTTATAAATAAATTATTCCAAATAAGCTTTATGTTGAAAGGTATATATTCAAAATATATTTCGGATACTCTTATCATATGATGTTATCCTTTGGGAATATATTCAAAGCATGAGTTAGGTATAAAAATATTATGACTCCAAGTAGCATTTGAAATGAATGCTATTATGCCAAATTGTGTAAGAAGTCTCAATGTACATAAGACTCTTATTTGCTCATAGGTGTATTAAAAGTCATGATTTGAGATTCTTTGTTGTCGATAATTTATAAAGATACTTGAAAGTGAAAGTAGTGAGTTGGGGATATAAAGTGTAGACACCGTGCCAATAATAAAAGTTATGATTGTGGCCAATAGAGCCAATGAAATGAAATGATGTGTGAAATATGATGATGAGTATTGAAAGTAATGAAATAAAAGTATGGAATATAAGATACGGCCATCGTGCCATGAATGAAGAATAATATGTATGGCAAAAAGGGAACCAATGAAATAATGATGTTTTATGTAATTGAAAGTACTAATGAAGTGATAGTATGAAGATGAAATGTGATTGTTCGCCTAAATGAGAATTATGAGGTGTTGTATGTCCCAATGGTTTCAACTATAGTTGTATGCTTCTGAAATAATGTATGTAAATGACTTCGATGTTAAGTCCTCAAGAATCATGAACTTAGCTAATGAACTCAAGATGTCAAGTGAGTGAATAACGAGATGGAAGGAAGATGTCCTATGCTAAATGATGATGAACCTTAAGAAAGGAAATTGGGCTTATGTGCCATTGAAATCGACTTATTGATTCACCATGCATGTGCTAATGTAGTGTGCTATGTTTCTCTATGATGAGCATGAACATGAAGTGTTCCAATGATCCGGGAATTTACGACCGTAATATAATGTTAATCATGTCGCTTTGAGTTTATACATGGTTATATGCATAATGATGTTTTATGAAATTCTGTGAACGGTCTATGAAATGCATAGGTGTATAATATTATATGTGAACACTGTGAATGGTCTATGAAACGCACAAGTGTATTGTGTAAGTAAACACTGTGAACGGTCTATGAAACGCACAGGTGTATTGTGTAAGTAAACACTGTGAACGGTCTATGAAATGCACATGTGTATTGTGTAAGTAAACACTGTGAACAGTCTATGAAACGTACATGTGTAGTGTGTAAGTAAACACTGTGAACGGTCTATGAAATGCACAGGTGTATTGTGTAAGTAAACACTGTGAACTATGAAACGCATATGTGTTTTGTGTAAGTAAACACTGTGAACGGTCTATGAAACGCACAGGTGTATTGTGTAAGTAAACACTGTGAACGGTCTATGAAACACACAGGTGTATCGTATGGTATATGTGAATCCTATGAACGGTCTATGAAACGCATAAGTGTATAATAAAATATGTGAATACTAGGGACAGTCTATGAAATGCATAGGGGTAAGATAAGAGAGGGATATGGACGGTCAAGTAAGACGCATTGTCAACGCAGACATTATGAGCCATTTTCATTGGCCTTATTTGTACATGTTGTTTCAATTACTTTATATTATGTGTTCCGCGTATAGATCATATGGCTCAGTTGACCCTAAAAGAAGTTTAGAATGATGCAAGTATAATAAGGCTTGATATTTCAACCTACGCGATGTTTTGTAGTCTTTTGATGTACTTTAATGAAAGAAATATGAAATGTTGTGATTGATATAAAAACAAAGGGTTTGATGTCTCGAATAAGATAGCCTAGCCGGGTCATTATCGGACTTCGTGCTGAGAGGACGGTGGTATTAGTATCGTGAATAATGGTATTGTGAACAATGGTATATTGGTGCTAAGACTCACTAATCTGAAATTATGGGAATTTACATGACACTTGATGTTTTGGTATTGTTCGAGACTTTCATTGATTTTGTGATTATTCCTCCTTGTAATATTAATTGTTCTATTGAGAGGGTGTTTAGTTATACATACTAGTACTATTCGACAGTACTAACGTCCCTTTTGTCGGGGGCACTGCATCTTTTAATGGATGCAGGTATACTTCTACAGGATGATATGGAACTTTGGTAGGGATCTTCTGTGCATCAGATTATGGTGAGCCTGCTACAATTCCAGTGGGCACTTGAGTCTAGTTGGTATTATGTACTTAGGTATCTATTATCATAGAAGCTCCATGTACACTGTGGGTCATGTACTTAAGTTTTGAGTTTCGTCATGTATTTATGTTCACAGATATTTATGAAGTTATGTACCCATCATGAGTGAAAAAGAAAAGAAAAAAAAAATTATGGGCCATTGAGCAAAATGTATTCAATATGAAAGTCATGATCTAATTATGTTTTGATAAATCATGCATGAGTTATGATGAGAGGTTGATGTAACATAGGCTTGCTCGACTGGGTTCACTCGGTTGAGCGTTGGTCGCGCTCCTCGAGTTTGGGGCGTGACAAACTTGGTATCAGAGCATGGTTAAGGAGTCCTAAGGTGTCATGGAGTTATGTCAGTAGAGTCCCTCTTATCGGTGTGTTGCCGGCCACACTTATAATAGGGAGGCTACAACGACATTTAGGAAATGTTTCTCTTCTTCTATCCCTGATCGTGCGTTAATGTTCCAAGTTAGTCTCGGAGTTCCTTTGTTAATACCAAGGAATGTAGCACATCGTGCTATGAAATGAGAAAGGCCTAAGAATTAAAGGAATGACGCACATGACAGTCATAATGTGTGAGGTACCAAATTGTCCTCGTAATGGACAAAGAAAAAGCCAATGATACGACCAAAGGTAAGAAAGATCATAACGTTGGCCTCGAGAGTCATAGTTGTTGATTTCATATATATATATATGGTGCAAAGTGATATTATCTATATGTTGTTTAGTATTTATTTTTGGGATTCTCAGACAGGTGGATAGGCCTAGTTACAGGGGAAACTCTGCCGAACTTTTTAAGAATTTATAAAGATAGCCAAATTTTAAGGGCCCTAAGTAAGTTGAGATTTTGGATAGGAAGTATAAGACCCATGTAGTCATAAGTGCCTATGTATAACGGTTGGAGGTAAAATGATGGTAACTCTATTCTTAGAAGGGAATTGTAAAATATTTGAGGACGAATGTTCTTAAGTGGGGGAGAATTTAACACCCCAAAATATTTCGAAGTACTTGAGCGCTAGTAAGAAAGTTGATGTGCACTAATTATATTATTTTGTGTGTAGAAAAGGGACTATTATATGAATTATATCAATTTATCATGATAATATATGTATGAGGTGCATTAAGAATGGTTTATGGTCTAAGAAGATCCCGAAGGCTAAGGCAAGTTGAAAATTTCATGATAGAATAAAGTTTCAAGTGAGTTCGCACAAGACTTAAATTTAAACGATCATACCTATCTTGATATGAAGAATTATATGGTTTATTACCAATAGAATTAAAGCCCTTGGAGTCTAGTTTCCAACGCTTTAAACTGTTCGTCATTTGGACATTCCTACAAAAAGTTATGACCAAATTACCAAAGGCTGGCAGAATGCGATTCTGTGACAAATTATGTGACCATTATGCGATCGCAAAATGGTTGCAAAATGGTCCAGAACTGCCCAGTTCGGGGCACCGAATTATGCGACCATTATGCGACCCGCACACCAATTGTGTGGTCCATTGTGCGACCGCATAGCTGAGTTCGGAGGGTCAATTTTTCTATTTTCATAACCCGACCCCATTTTGATAAATAGGCTTTGGGGCTTATTTTGGGGTATTTTTCTGAGGGTTTTAGAGAGAGGTAAGAGTATTTTAGAGAGAGAATTAGGGAACCTAACATTATAATCATCCAATCTTGCACCAATCTTCAATAATCAAGGAAGCTAATCACAATATCTTCATCTAAGAGGTAAGATTCAAACCCTTAATCTTCAATTTTGAGTTTGGGGTAAAAGATTGGTGATTAGGAGTATGATTCTTGGGTGTAAGAGTATTATGTATGTATGCTTGTACCAATAAGGTTTTGTGGGAAGATTGTTGAGCTCAAATAAGTAAAGATTGAGTTATGGAGTGAAGAAAATCTTGTAGAAGAACCTTGTAGTTAAATTTGCACACCTGGTGTTTGATAAAATTCTCAAACAAGGTGAGACCATGAATATCTTCCTAATTATGGTTCAATTTTATTATGTCTCAAAATAGATTGGAATTGCTAGAATTTTCAGAACGTTGTAGTAATATAAGGAAAGCTCAAAGCGAGGTATGTTGGCTAAACTTCTTTCATAGAATTGAATTCCATGATGCTCTTGTAAGTCCCGAGTTATTCTTTATAAATTAATTATTCCAAATAAGCTTTGTGTTGAAAGGTATATATTCAAAATCAGAGGCGAATGTAGTATACTATGTACGGGTTCAACTGAACCCATAACTTTCGACGCGGAGTAAAAATTTATATGTAAAAATTCATTAAAATTGTAAAAATAGTAGATATGAACCCATAACTTTAAAAATATAATGGGTTCAATGTTAAAAACCTTAAAATTGAACCCATAGGATTTAAATCTTGGATCCGCCTCTGTTCAAAATATATTTCGGATACTTTTATCATATGATGTTATCCTTCGGGAATGTATTCAAAGCATGAGTTGGGTATAAAAATATTATGACTCCAAGTAGCGTTTGAAGTGAATGCTATTATGCCAAATTGTGTAAGAAGTCTCAATGTACATAAGACTCTTATTTGCTCATAGGTGTATTAAAAGTCGTGATTTGATATTCTTTGTTGCCGATAGTTTATAAAGATGCTTGAAAGTGAAAGTAGTGAGTTGGGGATATAAAGTGTAGACACCGTGCTAATAATAAAAGTTATGATTGTGGCCAATAGAGCCAATGAAATAAAAATATGGAATATAAGATACGGCCACCGTGCCATGAATGAAGAATAATATGTATGGCAAAAAGGAAACCAATGAAATAATGATGTTTTATGTAATTGAAAGTACTAATGAAGTGATAGTATGAAGATGAAATGTGGTTGTTCGCCTAAATGAGAATTATAAGGTGTTGTATGTCCCAAATGGTTTCAACTATAGTTGTATGATTCTGAAATAATGTATGTAAATGACTTCGATGTTAAGTCCTCAAGAATCATGAACTTAGCTAATGAACTCAAGATGTCAAGTGAGTGAATAATGAGATGGAAGGAAGATGTCCTATGCTAAATGATGATGAACCTTAAGAAAGGAAATTGGGCTTATGTGCCATTGAAATCGACTTATTGATTCACCATGCATGTGCTAATATAATGTGCTATGTTTCTCCATGATGAGCATGAACATGAAGTGTTCCAATGATCCGGGAACTTACGACCTTAATGTAATGTTAATCATGTCGCTTTGAGTTTATACGTGGTTATATGCATAATGATGTGTTATGAAATCTTGTGAACGGTCTATGAAACGCATAGGTGTATAATATGATATGTGAACACTGTGAACGGTCTATGAAACGCACAAGTGTATTATGTAAGTAAACACTGTGAACGGTTTATGAAACGCACAGGTGTATTGTGTAAGTAAACACTATGAACGGTCTATGAAACGCACATATGTATTATGTAAGTAAACACTGTGAACGATCTATGAAACGCACAGGTGTAGTGTGTAAGTAAATACTGTAAACGGTCTATGAAACGCACATGTGTATTATGTAAGTAAACACTGTGAATGGTCTATGAAATGCACAGGTGTATTGTGTAAGTATACACTGTGAACGGTCTATGAAACGCACAGGTATATTGTGTAAGTAAACACTGTGAACGGTCTATGAAACACACAGGTGTATCGTATGGTATATGTGAATCCTATGAACGGTCTATGAAACGCATAAGTGTATAATAAAATATGTGAATACTAGGGACAGTCTATGAAATGCATAGGGGTAAGATAAGAGAGGGATATGGACGGTCAAGTAAGACGCATTGTCAACGCAGACATTATGAGCCATTTTCATTGGCCTTGTTTGTACATGTTATTTCAATTACTTTATATTATGTGTTCCGCGTATAGATCATATGGCTCAGTTGACCCTAAAAGAAGTTTAGAATGATGCAAGTATAATAAGGCTTGATATTTCAACCTACGCGATGTTTTGTAGTCTTTTGATGTACTTTAATGAAAGAAATATGAAATGTTGTGATTGATATAAAAAACAAAGGGTTTGATGTCTCGAATAAGACAGCCTAGTCGATCGGGTCGTGATTGGACTTCGTGCTGAGAGGACGGTGGTAATGGTATCGTGAATAATGGTATTGTGAACAATGGTATATTGGTGCTAAGACTCACTAATCTGAAATTATGGGAATTTACATGACACTTGATGTTTTGGTATTGTTCGAGACTTTCATTGATTTTGTGATTATTCCTCGTTGTAATATTAATTGTTCTATTGAGAGGGTGTTTAGTTATACATACTAGTACTATTCGATAGTACTAACATCCCTTTTGCCGGGGGCGCTGCATCTTTTAATGGATGCAGGTATACTTCTACAGGATGATATGGATCTTTGGTAGGGATCTTCTGTGCATCAGATTATGGTGAGTCTGCTACAATTTCAGTGGGCACTCGAGTCTAGTTAGTATTATGTACTTAGGTATCTATTGTCATATAAGCTCCATGTACGTTGTGGGTCATGTACTTAAGTTTTGAGTTTCATCATGTATTTATATTCACAGATATTTATGAAGTTATGTACCCATCATGAGTGAAGAAGAAAAGAAAAAACAACTATGGGCCATTGAGCCAAATGTATTCAATATGAAAGTTATGATCTAATTATGTTTTGATAAATCATGCATGAGTTATGATGAGAGGTTGATGTAACGTAGGCTTGCTCGACTGGGTTCACTCGGTTGAGCGCCGGTCGCGCTCCTCGATTTTGGGGCGTGACAGTATGGTTGAGGTCTATGATACACCTTATTCGATCCAAATGTGGTTTGAAGTGTGACAAACTACCCACAATTTTGTATGAAGACAATGCAGCATGCATAGCCCAATTGAAGGGAGGATTCATAAAAGGGGATAGGATAAAGCACATTTTACCAAAGTTATTTTTCACACATGATCTTCAAAAGAATAGTGATATCAATGTGCAACTGATCCGTTCAAGTGATAATATGGCTGATTTGTTCACCAAATCTCTACTGACGTCAACATTCAAGAAACTAGCATACAAGATTGGGATGCGAAGGCTCAAGGATGTGAATTGATGCTCTCATCAGAGGGAGTTAATATGCGTTGTACTCTTTTTCCCTTACAAGGTTTGTCCCACTGGATTTTCCTTGCAAGGTTTTTAACGAGGCAACCAAAAGGTATATTTCTAAACATGTGTACTCTTTTTCCTTCACTAGGATTTTTTTCCCATAGGATTTTTTCCTAATAAGGTTTTAACGAGGCATATTATCTATGGACATCCAAGGGGGAGTGTTATAAGAAAATTCTATTT
Source organism: Nicotiana tomentosiformis (assembly GCF_000390325.3). Taxonomy (NCBI): domain Eukaryota; kingdom Viridiplantae; phylum Streptophyta; class Magnoliopsida; order Solanales; family Solanaceae; genus Nicotiana; species Nicotiana tomentosiformis. The sequence goes on along the minus strand of NC_090822.1, from coordinate 300,108 downwards.
ATGGTGGATGTCTACTCTTCCTCCATGATCTTCTCAAATGCTTAATGACATATTCAATAACATATTTTTCTTCACTTTTCAAGCCTATATAAAGGCCTTGTAATAGAT